>NC_041388.1:161608152-161638616 GCF_002162155.2 Triticum dicoccoides
GGGGGGTGGGCGAAGGGTCCAAGAAGGGAAGGACTCTCCTTCCGGACTGCTCCACCACCGCCGCCGATGGCGAAGACGAGTGGCTGCTCAGGGTCAATCCCCTGGCGAAGTCGTAAGTATTCGGATACTAGAGTAACTCATAGCATACCTCTGTTGCACTGCTTCTCCTAATGTCGAATATGATTATGCAGACCGCCCCAAGCCCGTATCGACGTATCCTCGTCGGACTGCTCCTTGGACTCGTCGGATATGGATAGTGATCCACTCCCGACCGCCACCTCCCCTTGCCCTACGGACAATGCCGAGGTATTGTCTCAAGAGGCACCAGGTCAAGGGGAGACAGTCCCGGAGGCACCCCAAGGCGACCTTCCGGACTCCGGGAGCAAAGGGAGTAAGGCTCCCGAGGGCTCCGAGTTCGGCCTTCAGCCGAACACTGCGCCAGAACCTCCAGTGGTTCCGGACTCGGGCAGGTGGCCTCCTTCCAACAGGGGCAAGACGCCCGTGCCGGTGACCTCTGTCCATCCAGAGGCACCGGACAACCTTCTGGGAGCGCTTTGCGGCGCTTCCATCGACGAAGAGCCCCGCACTATTATGAGTGCGGTGATCAAGAAGGTTCAGTCTGCTAAGAGCGGACTGACTGAAGCCTATGCCAGCCTTCTAACAGGCTTTGAGGTAAGTATTTAAAATATAGGAAAAATATTACCGCATAGACAGTAGCCCCAGATGCTCTGTTTGGTGTTCACAAAGAAAAGCCGAATAGAGGATCAAATAACATCTGCAGGAGTCTAATATAAGTATGTCTATATGCGTATGCAGGCTTCGCTGCTGACCTCTGCCGCACTGACTGCGGAGGTCGCCGCACTGAAGCAGGACCTCGAGGGGTCCGAGAAAGAGCTCGGCCTTGCTAAGAGGCAGCTCGAGGAGAACAAAGGTAAGTAATACCTAGTCTATATATATATATAGAGAGAGAGAGAGAGAGTGACACTATTCTAATCCCAGCATCAAAATAACTATTTGGATCACGGCTGGCCCTATATAGGCCCGACGGGGTGTTTCCGAACTCCCGAAAAATAAAAGAACCGGCCCACACAGTTGTCCTCCACCTCCCGTTCCCCACATCTCCCACGGACGCAGATCCACCCCGCGCGCCCCCACACCCGGACCGCTGGTGAACCACCGCCCCCGGCACATCGCGCCTCCCGGCCGCCTCCTCCCGCAACCGCCGCAGCGGTTGCCTCCATTATCAACCGCCGCTCGGGCACCTTGTTCGGGATCCCGCCGCCACCCTGTGCGCCGATGAGCTACAGGACCCCGCTGCCACACCGCGCGTCGTCGGCCTCCCGAAACTCGCCGCCACCTCGTGCGTCGCCGGCCTCCTGAAACCCGCCGCCACCCAGTGCGCCGCCCTATGTCGCCACCACATCCCCGTGATGCGCCATGCATAGCTTCGTGCACTGCTTCCCTTTCCTCCCCCACAACTTGGCTGCAGCTTCCCCAACCTCGGCGTGCGGAGTCGTCCTCTCGCCTCTATCAACCAAATTCCACTGTCACCATGGTGTGATACCCTGTGTTGCCATTATCGCGTGGTCGCTTCATCAAACTGACGTCCACCATGCCGACCTGTTTTGACACGTCGACTGACGTGGGGGCTTCATTGTCACGCTGCCGAACTACTCTGTTTCCTCAGCTGGACCGGGGGCTTCCCCTCGGCACTTTGGCACCGTCATGCTATCACTTTGTCAAGCCGAGCTCTTCGCTCGGGTACGTCAAGACTAGTTTGGGGGTTGGGACCTTGAGCCGCTACAAGCTCGGCCCACGTCACACCAAGCACATTAACCAGCTAAGTCGCTTTCATGCTCAAAAAAATTTAAGTTTTAAATATTTTTTTCGGTTCGACCAAGCATTATACTTTTTGGACAAAAAGTCGTTTGCGAAAAACTTTCTTTGTCAAAACCTTGTTTGTTACAAACAAATTCAATTAAAATACCCCGTTTATTTGGGGGATTCTTTTATGAAGCCTCTCCTCTTGCATATGATTATACTTGTATGGCTTCGTTCCTTATTCGTGTATTACGCCACAATATGCACCATGTTGACTTATGTGTTCCGCAAGCTGGGTTGCCTTGCTCCTGTGTTTACCCCTACGTTCCCAATTGTTCGGCTGGGGAGTAAAGGGAGCACCTCTGCGATTGTCACGATCGGGTCATCCGAGCTCGGACCTCAGACTGGGTGAAGCCGAAAGCTAGTGCTCTTATTGTTTTCAACCATGGTCGGCACACAACGGAACTCATGAATACAAAAAATCTATTGCACAAGTCTCATAGTAACAATGAGCAACCGAAGAAAGGTACCGATGGAGGTACTATTTTCTTCGAAGATGCTTCTTACACTTCATCAGTAATATAGCATAAGTTCCCTGAGCGCGCTTTGTCTGTTATAGCCTTATGGCCTGATTGCCTGGTTATCGGAAACACCGTCGATATTCTCGACAGGTGGAGTACATAACACTTTTCGGCCCTTGTCCAAAGAGGGAGAAGCCGACGGTCGGTTAAGACGCATTTAAAGTTTGGATGAACACATATATGATATAAGTACTTCGGTACATACAATCATTATACATAAAATTCTTTTACCCAAATCACTTGGGGGCTCTTAAATTAATATGAGTAGTTTTGTAATAGATGTTTTCTTTTTAGTCGTTGCAAAATCTTTTTCTACCACTCCTTTATCGACTCAAGTGTATGATCAATAGCCGGGTAGCCTGGTTTCTCTCTAAAGCCGCTCGTGTTTAGTTCGCTAAACTGGCCTGAGAAACACTCCGCCTTCGGGATAGGGAGGTTGAAGCCGAGGGCTGACCCACTTGAAGTCTAGAGATCAAATGTGTCATGTCAAAGCATGACGGAAGTACAATTTTAAGACCAATTTCTTATTGGCACCAAAACAGCTTGATTCAATCTAGACGCAAAGTTTTTTACGCATGTTTTTAGCCTTTGGGCTTATAACATCTTTTCACCTATTTTATGTTTTCCTTTCAGGAAGCAGGACATTCTCTTGGTTGAGGTTTTCGGCATGAAACTCTTTTCTAAAACTACAGTTCGACATCTTTTCTGCCGAACCCCACCTCGGTATTGTCAAAACATACATGACAGTTGAACTAGTTCCCGAGGAGCTACGATCCTAGGGTCGACCATGTTGCCCAACCCAATTCTCGGGGGGGGGGGGGCTACTGCATTGGCAATCCAATGCAGAAAATTTAAGTGCAATATAGTTTTCGAGGAGATTATGATCCTCAGGTTGGTCGGCCGCACTCAACCCGAGTCTCGAGGACTTTGCACACTGCTTTTTGTGTCCCGAAGTATTCTGCCGAGCTAAGAGTTGATCCTCAGGCCTATTTTGCGAATCAACCTGAGTCTCAGGGGCTACTAGGATCAGCGGTCTTATGTCATCCTTCAGGTGCATCTCGGGTTTTAGACCGATACACACCTTGAGGGCTACTGGCTATATATCTCGGCAGAGTATAAATTGCACCAATCAAAAATATTAACAAAAAATCGGCCCGCAGTCAGGGTGGTGCACCACCTCGGAAGCAGTCCGGCATAAAGCTCGGGCGCTAGTGGCTGGCTCCATAAAGGGCATTTCCGGCATTAAGCTCGGCTAAACTCCTTCAACTTTTTTTGAACCAAGGTGATCTATGGCACATCGGACACAGTCCAGCGTTGGAGCTTGGACACAGTCTGACATTGGAGCTTCGACACAGTCCGACGTTGGAGCTCAGATAAAGCCCGGCGTTGGAGCTTGGACATAGTCCAGCATTGGAGCTCGGGTGCATTCCGACGTTGGTGCTCGGGTGCAAAAGATACCTCGAATGTAGTTCGGCGTTGGAGCTCGGAGGCTGCCGCCCGGGAACAACTTCAAACCCAAGGTGTGGCATAAAAATAAAAAGGCATTGATAAAGGCCGCAAACTTAAAGGGGCTCCTTGGATACCCGACGTGTAAACTCTCCGGATGCACTTCGGCGATGCTCAAGATCGAAGATGATAAGATTTGTTGAACTAGTTTTCAAGACCAATGACCGAAGATGAAGAACAGTTTGGAAGAATCGAGGTGCGTCCCCAACTTGAAGACCGGTTCAGGGGGCTACTGACGGTGTCCTGGACTAGGGGGGGGTACTCACCACGTCGTCTCCCGACCAGTGGGTCGGGCCGAGGACCCCCATGGCGGTTCATTATTGGGCCAGTTCGGACAGCCCATGCCGTATACAAGGGAGATCCCACAAAGACTTGGCGCTCAAGACGAGGACTCTCCTAAACCCTAGGCATCTGGTGTGTTATATAAACCGAGGCTAGGCTAGTCAATAGACATCTCATATTCATTACTACAATCTCGTGGTAGATACTTGTATTATGTACTATCCCCATATGAATACAATCAAAAGAAGGATGTAGGGTTTTACCTCCATCAAGAGGGCCCGAACCTGGGTAAAACCCCATGTCCGTGTTACCATTGCTCCAAGACGCCTAGCTTAGGACCCCTACTACGAGATATGCCGGATATAGAATCGACATAGCCCATGCTCACTTTTTGCTCATCATGACTGGAAAATACAAATACACATGTCCAGAACAGTATGACCGAATCATCTCCGTTGAGCTCCCTAACAAGCACAAGTACCCAGAGTTATACAAAATGGTAATCAAACATATGATGCATGATCCTTGCGGTGCATTGAATAAATTTTTTCCATGCACAAAGAATCGTCCGTCATGCAAGAACAATTATCCAAGGCCATTTAATGAAACTACAATCCAAGGAAAGGACTCCTGCCCACTGTATAGGAGACGCAATGATGGTCGGACTGAAACGGTACGAAAATGCCAACTGGATAATAGGTGGGTGGTTCCTTACAACCCATATCTTTTGCGGATGTTCAACTACCACATAAATGTTGAGATATGCTCGAGCATTAAAGCCGTTAAGTACTTGTTCAAATACATCTATAAGGGACATGACCGAGCATCTGTATCTGTAACTGACAAAGTGGACGAAGTCGAAATTGACGAGATTAAACAGTATAGAGATGCGCGGTGGGTGACACCTCCGGAAGCACTATGGAGAATATATGGCTACGAATTAAGCAAAATACACCCACCAGTCTTGCAACTGCAGCTACATCTTCCAAATTTGCACATGGTTTCATACCATGGCATGGAAAAAATAAAGAATATTATCGACCGTGATGGCACATAAAGATCAATGTTGACCGCGTACTTTGAAGCAAACAACTTACATGAGAAAGCACAAGGCATACTATACAGAGACTTTCCGGAATATTATACTTGGAAAATACAAGGGAAGTTTTGGCAGGAGAGGAAACGAGGCACTGTGTTCCAGGTTGGCAGGATGGTCTCGGCACACCCGGCTGAAGGAGAACAATATTATCTTCGAGTACTCCTAAACCACGTTCCAGGCGCCACCAGCTATGAAGACCTACAATAGTCAACAGACAAGTAATGCCAAACTTCCATGAAGCTGCAGAAAAACGGGGGCTCATCGAGGCAGACAACACACTAGATGACTGCATGACAGAAGCAGAGTTGTTTCGAATGCCATCATCACTACAAAGGCTATTCGCGACAATCTTGGTTTTCTGCGAACCCAGTGACGTACGTGGCCTATGGAACAAACACCTTGATGCAATGTCAGAAGACTACAGCAGAAACTGCAAATGCAAGCACACAATCGAACAGATGGTGCTGAGAAATATCAGGGATATGTTGCACTCAATGGGAAAAGACATAGAATCATTTCCTCTTCCAGAGATCGACAAACGACATGAGACGACCAACGACATACCTAGGGAGATCGTTGAGGAGACCTCCATCGAGGTTGACCCTGAGGACGTATCGTTGCATAAAAACCTAAACATCGAGCAGAGGAAGGCCTACGATGAAATCCTAGCCACGGTTGACCGCCAAAGAGGAGGTATATTCTTTGTCGATGGGACGGGAGGCACAGTAAAAACTTTTCTTTATAGGGTGCTCTTGGCCACAATACGCGGACAAGGCAAGATTGTCGTGGCAATGACCACTTCCGGTGTTGCTGCTTCCATAATGCCTGGAGGGAGGACCGCACACTCGAGGTTCAAGATTCCACTAAAAATAGATGATGGAGCTATTTGTAGCTTCACAAAACAGAGTGGGACAGCAAAGCTACTCCAAGCAGCATCACTAATAATCTGGGATGAAGCATCTATGACAAAGAGACAGGCAGTGGAGGCGCTAGACAAAAGCATGCGGGACATAATGGATAGACTAGATCTTCCATTTGGTGGAAAAACGATCGTATTTGGGGGAGATTTTAGACAAGTGCTACCTATTGTCTGAAAGGGAACAAGAGCCCATATAGTAGATGCATCACTACGCAGGTCGGAGCTCTGGAATTACATGCGTCAATTGAAGCTTGTGCACAACATGAGGGCTCAAACGACCCATGGTTCGTAGAATACCCACTACGCATTGGAAACGGAACCGAGAAGACAAATGATGATGGTGAAATACTTCTACCTACAAGTATATGTGTGCCAAATAAGACGGATGATACCGGCCTGGATAGACTTATTGATAGTATCTACCAAACGGGAAATGCTTACCTAAAAGATCGAAAGTACATCACGTCAAGAGCAATTTTATCCGCAAGGAATGACTGCGTAGACAAGATCAACCTAAATATGATTGATCGCTTCCAGGGGAGGATATGGTGTACCACAGCTTCGATTCTGTAGAAGACGACCCACATAACTACTATCCACCATAATTCCTAAACACCCTAACCCCAAATGGACTGCCTCCACATATGCTGAAGCTAAAAAAATTTGTCCAATCATACTACTCAGGAACATCGACCCTGCTAATGGGCTCTGCAACGGCACCAGACTGGTCGTACATGGATTTCAGAAAAATGCAATTGATGCAGAGATTGTGGCAGGCAGCACTCTGGAATGCGAGTTTTCTTGCCTCGGATACCATTATGCCCATCTGACGATGACATGTTCCCGTTCAGTTTCAAGAGAAAACAGTTTCCAGTTAGACTCAGTTTTGTAATGACAATAAACAAATCACAAGGCCAGACAATACCAACTGTCGTTGTCTATGTGCCTAAGCTTGTTTTCTCACATGGTCAATTATATGTCACGCTTTCTAGAGCAACCGCGACATCAGACATAAAGGTACTAACAAGTACACATGATGTGAACAAGGGGACAAATAAAAAAAATAAAGGGGACACATACCCAAAGGAGAAGAAGAAAAGGAAGAATAGGATCAGTACAAGCAATACATACACAAAGAATATTGTCTACACAGAAGTCTTGACCAAATAAGTAATGCAATTTTTAAATTTTGTGTTTATAAATTCAGTTTCAACTTAGTACATTCATTCATGACCAACTTAATAATTTGTATTACACATCGAATCTCTAATTTTCTAACCTTAAAATTACTTCTTGCATTCTTCAGGACAATCAAGCTATCAACTTCGGAGTTAGAATTCAGAACTACTTGATTGTCTTGAAGGAGGATGTCTTCATGTTCTGAACCACTAACTTATTCATTGATATTTATTTATAGAATATGTCCAATAAATTATTAATTTTTATTCAAATATTTGATCACTTTGATGATCTCTATTATGGTTATGCAATCTATATATGTAAATTTACCAACGATGGGTAGCTAAGGTGAAATTGAGACTTACCAGTCAATACAGAGACATATTTCTCGCCTTGGAGCTGATGTTGTTGCACTGATTTTTCTAAACATCGCTTTATCTAAGTCCAAGAAACCTGAAAAATATCTGACACATTGTAAGAAAATACATATCAATTTCACATTGTAAGAAAATATCTGACAATTTCATAATGGATTGAAACCCTGCATAGTGTAGCGTTGCATATTTTTGAGGAAATTGTGATGCTCTGTTTCATCAGGATTAAGATGCTTGAACATGTAAGCAGTGTACTAGCGGCCAATAGAGATATTTCTCATGCTGACTACGTGCTATCAATTGTGCCATACACATTATTTAGTAACTAAACAAAAAGTGTCAAAAGCTAGCCACCAAAGCAAATCTGAATCTGCTACTATGCTACTACTGCCACAACTAACCAAGGTTGGAGCATAGGGAATAAGCTGCTCCTCCACCAACCGCATATAGGGGGTGACGGGGTGGGACTGAAGGAGATTGGGAGATACGGAGAGGAAGTAAAGAGAGAAGAAGGGAAATGGCATGCATTACCTTTACAATATTGGAGGCAACGTCACGGAAGCAGGCAGAGGCGGAGGGCAGCCAGGCGGGGCGGAGAATGAAGAGGCAAGCGGCGGCTGTCGGGACGCTCGCCGGGATGGCAACAAGGTGGCGATGCACTTGCGAGGTCGGCCAGGAGGACGAGCAGTGCAAACATCTAGAAGGAGGAAGCCGACGCTATTCTCCATCGAGAAACGAAGGCTGCAGTACCACACCCCAGCGACGGCGAGCCCCATCGGTGGACAGTGGTGGCGGGATAGCCCTAGACGAGTCTGCTGCGTGTGTTATTTTAGGGGTATGCTGCATGTGGTGCTGTGGAAGTGGGGAGGTGCAAGAGGAAGTGCTCATGGGCTGGAATGGCCAGATGGATTCAGTTTGGCCTTTTCATTTTCTCCACTCACTATTGAAACATCCCGGGCAGACCAAAGTGGGCCTACCAAATGTACATATGGCATCGAGCCATTGTTTTCTTTGTTTTCCAAAAAGAAGTAATTCCCCGGACACGGATATTTGACTCTGGGAGCATATTCTCTGTAATGAACAGGAAAATCAAAATAAAATTTAAAAATCCTAAATTTTTACTACATGTTCATATTAGCATCGCAAGCGTGCTTGACAATTTTCATGCCATATGGGATAATAGTGCTTCATCGGTGAAAAAAATAAAATTAAGTGTAACATTTGGCGTTTGACTTTTTTCCCACAAGTCAACATGCTTAAGTTTTCCCCTGTAAGTTTTGCATGTACCATTTGGGTGTGACAATGAACCTATCTATTTTTTCATATTTTTTTATATTTGTAAATTTTATTTTTTGGCATGCTAGATCATGTGCTAACTAGAGCCAGAATGAATTTTCGGAATTCCCCACCTACTTATCCTCATGGGATGAAAGTGCAGAGCCAAAAACATACTAACAAACGATGTTAGAGAGACTTTTACTGAAAAGTGATAGTTGAGGACCCATGTTCACTGAAGTTGGTCAAAATTGAATATAATAAGTGTTGAAAAGGACTGAGTACTATTAAATTTATCGCCCGTTGCAACGCACGGGCATTTGTACTAGTTGGTTTCTACATATTCTACGAAGATCTTTATCGGTTAAACCGCATAACAACATACGTTGTTCCCTTTGTCATCGGTATGTTACTTGCCCGATATTCGATTGTCGGTATCATAATACCTAGTTCAGTCTCGTCACCGACAAGTCTTTTTACTCGTTCCGTAATGCATCACCCCATGACTAATTCACTAGTCACATTGCTTGCAAGGCTCATGGTGATGTGCATTACCGAGAGGGCCCAGAGATACCTCTTCGATACACGGAGTGAAAAATCCTAATCTCGATTTATGCCAACTCAACAAACACCATTGGAGACACTTGTAGAGCATCTTTATAATCACCCAGTTAGGTTGTGATGTTTGATAGCACACTAAGTCTTCCTCCAGTATTCGGGAGTTGCATAATCTCATAGTCATAGGAACATGTATAAGTTATAGAGAAAGCAATAGCAATAAACTAAATGATCAAAGTGCTAAGCTAATGGATGGGTCATGTCAATCACATCATTCTCTAATGATGTGATCCCGTTCATCAAATGACAACTGATGTCTATGGCTAGGAAACTTAACCATCTTTGGTTAACGGGCTAGTCAAGTAGAGGCATACTAGTGACACTCTGTTTGTCTATGTATTTACACATGTACTAAGTTTCCGGTTAATTCTAGCATGAATAATAAACATTTATCATGACATAAGGAAATATAAATAGCAACTTTATTATTGCCTTTAGGGCATATTTCCTTTAGTCTCCCACTTGCACTAGAGTCAATAATCTAGATTACATTGTAATGATTCTAACACCCATGGAGTCTTGGTGCTGATCATGTTTTGCTCATGAGAGAGGCTTAGTCAGTGGGTCTGCAACATTCAGATCCGTATGTATCTTGCAAATTTCTATGTCTCCCTCCTTGACTTGATCGCGGCTGGAATTGAAGCGTCTCTTGATGTGCTTGGTTCTCTTGTGAAATATGGATTCCTTTGCCAAGGCAATTGCACCAGTATTGTCACAAAAGATTTTCATTAGACCCTATGCACTAGGTATAACACCTACATCGGATATGAACTCCTTCATTTGCTGCTTCCGAAGCAGCTATGTACTCCGCTCCACACGTAGACCCCGCCACGACGCTCTGCTTGGAACTGCACCAACTGACAGCTCGACCATTCAATACAAATACATATCCGGTTTGTGACATCTTTGTCACATCCATAAACAAGAAACATATCCTTAGTCCTTTTCAGGTATTTCAGGATATTCTTGACCGTTGTCCAGTGATCCACTAATGGATTACTTTAGTACCTCCCTGCTAAAGTAATAGCAAGGCACACATCAGTTCTGGTACACAGCATTGCATACATGATAGAACCTATGGCCGAAGCATAGGGAATGACTTTAATTTTCTCTCTATCTTTTGCAATGGTCGGGCATTGAGTCTGACTCAACTTCACACCTTGTAACACAGGTAAGGACCCTTTCTTTGCTTGATCCATTTTGAACTTCTTCAAAACTTTATCAAGGTATGTGCTTTGTGAAAGTCCAATTAAGCGTCTTGATCTATCTCTATAGATCTTGATGCCCAATATATAAGAAGCTTCACCGAGGTCTTTCATTGAAAAATTCTTATTCAAGTATCCTTTTATGCTACTCAGAAATTCAGTATCATTTCCAATCAACAATATGTCATCCACATATAATATCAGAAATGCTACAGAGCTCCCACTCACTTTTTTGTAAATACAGGCTTCTCCAAAAGTCTGTATAAAACCGTTTGCTTTGATCACACTATCAAAGTGTAGATTCCAACTCCGAGATGCTTGCACCAGTCCATAAATGGATCGTTGGAGCTTACACACTTTGTTAGCACCTTTTGGATCGACAAAACCTTCTGGTTGCATCATATACACCTCTTCTTTAAGATATCCATTAAGGAATGCAGTTTTGACATCCATTTGCCAAATTTCATAATTATAAAATGCGGCAATTTCTAACATGATTCTGACGGACTTAAGCATCGCTACGGGTGAGAAGGTCTCATCCTAGTCAACTCCTTGAACTTTTCGAAAATCTTTTGCAACAAGTCGAGCTTTGTAGACAGAAATATTACCGTCAGCGTGAGTCTTCTTCTTAAAGATCTATTTATTCTCTATGGCTTGCCGATCATCAGGAAAGTCAACCGAAGTCCATACTTTGTTCTCATACATGGATCCCATCTCAGATTTCATGGCCTCAAGCCATTTCACGGAATCTGGGCTCATCATCGCTTCCACATAGTTTGAAGGTTTGTCATGGTCAAGTAACATGACCTCCAGAATAGGATTACCGTACCTCTCTGGTGCGGATCTTACTCTGGTTGACCTACGAGGTTCGGTAGTAACTTGATCAGAAGTTTCATGATCATCATCATTAGCTTCCTCACTAATTGGTGTAGGAATCACTGGAACTGATTTCTGTGACGAACTACTTTCCAATAAGGGAGCAGGTACAATTACCTCATCAAGTTCTACCTTCCTCCCACTCACTTATTTCGAAAAAACTCCTTCTCTAGAAAGGATCCATTCTTAGCAACGATTTTTTTGCCTTCGAATCTATGATAGAAGGTGTACCCAACAGTCTCCTTTGGGTATCCTATGAAGACACATTTCTCCGATTTGGGTTCGAGCTTATCAGGTTGAAACTTTTTCACATAAGCATTGCAGCCCCAAACTTTAAGAAACGACAACTTGGGTTTCTTGCCAAACCATAGTTCATATGGTGTCGTCTCAATGGATTTAGATGGTGCTCTATTTAACGTGAATTCAGTCGTCTCTAAAGCATAACCCCAAAACAATAGCGGTAAATCAGTAGGAGACATCATAGATCGCAGCATATCTAATAAAGTGCGGTTACGATGTTTGGACACACCATTACGTTGTGGTGTTCCAGGTGGCGTGAGTTGCGAAACTATTCCACATTGTTTCAAATGAAGACCAAACTCATAACTCAAATATTCACCTCCACGATCACATCGTAGAAACTTAATTTTCTTGTTACAATGATTTTCCACTTCACTCTGAAATTCTTTGAACTTTTCAAATGTTTCAAACTTATGTTTCATCAAGTAGACATACCCATATCTGCTCAAATCATCTGTGAAGGTCAGAAAATAACGATACCCTCCGCGAGCATCAACACTCATCGAACTGCATACATCAGTATGTATTATTTCCAACAAGTCTATTGCTCTCTCCATTGTACCGGAGAATGGAGTCCTAGTCATCTTGCCCATGAGGCATGGTTCGCAAGCATCAAGTGATTCCAAAAGCCCATCAGCATGGAGTTTCTTCATGCGCTTTACACCAATATGACCTAAACGACAGTGCCATATATAAGTTGCACTATCATTATTAAACTTATATCTTTTGGCTTCAATACTATGAATATGTGTATCACTACTATCATGATTTAGTAAAAATAGACCACTCATTAAGGGTGCATGACCATAAAAGATATTACTCATGTAAATAGAACAACCATTATTCTCTGATTTAAATGAACATCCGTTTCGCATTAAACAAGATCCAGATATAATGTTCATGCTTAATGATGGCACCAAATAACAATTATTTAGGTCTAAAACTAATCCCGAAGATAGATGTAGAGGTAGCGTGCTGACGACGATCACATCGACTTTGGAAGCATTTCCCACGCGCATCGTCACCTCGTCCTTAGCCAATCTTCGCTTAATCTATAGCCCCTGTTTTGAGTTGCAAATATTAGCAACAGAACCAGTATCAAATACCTAGGTGCTACTGCGAGCATTAGTAAGGTACACATTAATAACATGTATATCGAATATACCTTTCACTTTGCCATCCTTCTTATCCGCCAAATACTTGGGGCAGTTCCACTTCCAGTGACCAGTCCCTTTGCAGTAGAAGCACTCAGTCTCTGGCTTAGGTCCAGACTTGGGCTTCTTCACTTGAGCAGCAACTTGTTTGCCGTTCTTATTGAAGTTCCCCTTCTTCCCTTTTCCCTTCTTCTTGAAACTGGTGGTATTGTTGACCATCAACACTTGATGCTCCTTCTTGATTTCTACCTCCACAGCCTTTAGCATCGCGAAGAGCTCGGGAATTGTCTTATCCATCCCTTGCATATTATAGTTCATCACAAAGCTTTTGTAGGTTGGTGGCAGTGATTGAAGAACTCTGTCAATGACACTATCAACCAGAAGATTAACTCCCAGCTGAGTCAAGTGATTGTGATACCCAGACATTCCGAGTATGTGTTCACTGACAGAACTATTCTCCTCCATTTTGCAGCTGTAGAACTTATTGGAGACTTCATATCTCTCAATCTGGGCATTTGCTTGAAATATTTACTTCAACTCCTGGAACATCTCATATGCTCCATCATGTTTAAGACGTCGTTGAAGTCCCGGTTCTAAGCCGTAAAGCATGGCACACTGAACTATCGAGTAGTCACCAGCTTTGCTCTGCCAGGTGTTCATAACATTTGGAGTTGCTCCTGCAGCGGGTTTGGCACCTAGCGGTACATCCATGACGTAATTCTTCTGTGCAGCAATGAGGATAATCCTCAAGTTATGGTCCCAATTCGTGTAGTTGCGACCATCATCTTTCAACTTAGCTTTCTCTAGGAACACATTAAAATTCAACGAAACAACAACACATGCCATTTACCTACAATAACATAGACATGCAAAATACTATCAGGTACTAAGTTCATGATAAATTAAAGTTCAATTAATCATATTACTTAAGAACTCCCACTTAGATAGACATCCCTCTAATCATCTAAGTGATCACGTGATCCATATCAACTAAACCATGTCCGATCATCACATGAGATGGAGTAGTTTTCAATGGTGGACATCACTATGTTGATCATATCTACTGTCACAAGTGCGCGTCGGTGCTAAACAAACGGGTTTTTACCCCTTTCTGCAACGGCATTTAGAACCGCCGCCAAGTGAGTGTATGTGATAGGGTGTCCTTCCCACACGACCCAGAAATCGCCGGGGATGGTGATACGTCTCCAACGTATCTATAATTTTTGATTGCTCCATGCTATATTATCTACTGTTTTGGATTATATTGGGCTTTATTTTCCACTTTTATATTATTTTTTGGACTAACCTATTAACCGGAGGCCCAGCCCAGAATTGCCGTTTTTTCCTATTTCAGTGTTGAGGAGAAACAAAATATCAAACGGAGTCCAAATGGAATGAAACCTTCGGAAACGTGATTTTCTCATCAGATAAGATCCAGGAGACTTGGACCCTCCATCAAGAAAGCCACGAGGCGGTCACGAGGGTGGAGGGCGCGCCCCCTGCCTCGTGGGCCCCTCGAAGCTCCACCGACGTACTTCTTCCTCCTATATATACCTACGTACCCCAAACGATCGGGGACGGAGCCAAAAACCTAATTCCACCGCCGCAACTTTATGTATCCACGAGATCCCATCTTGGGGGCTGTTCCGGAGCTCCGCCGGAGGGGGCATCGATCGCGGAGGACTTCTACATCATCATCCAAGCCCCTCCGATGAAGTGTGAGTAGTTTACTTCAGACCTGCGGGTCCATAGTTAGTAGCTAGATGGCTTCTTCTCTCTTTTTGGATCTCAATACAATTTTCTCCCCCTCTCTTGTGGAAATCTATTCGATGTAATCTTCTTTTTGCGGTTTGTTTGTTGAGACCGATGAATTGTGGGTTTATGATCCAGTCTATCTATGAATAATATTTGAATCTTCTCTAAATTCTTTTATGTATGATTGGTTATCTTTGCAAGTCTCTTTGAATTATCAGTTTGGTTTGGGCTACTAGATTGGTTTTTCTTGCCATGGGAGAAGTGCTTAGCTTTGGGTTCGATCTTGCGGTGTCCTTTCCTAGTCACAGAAGGGGCAGCAAGGCACGTATTGTATCGTTTCCATCGAGGATAACAAGATGGTTTTTTTATCATATTGCATGAAACTATCCCTCTACATCATGTCATCTTGCTTAAGGCGTTACTCTGTTTTTAACTTAATACTCTAGATGCATGCTGGATAGCGGTCGATGAGTGGAGTAATAGTAGTATATGCAGACATGTGTCGCTCTACTTGTCTCGGACGTGATGCCTATATACATGATCATACCTAGATATTCTCATAACTATGCTCAATTCTGTCAATTGCTCAACAGTAATTTGTTCACCCACCGTAGAATACTTATGCTCTTGAGAGAAGCCACTAGTGAAACCTATGGCCCCTGGGTCTCTTTCTCATCATATCAATCTCCATCACTTTATTATTGCTTTGCTTTTACTTTGCTTTCACTTTTTACATTGCATCTCTATACCAAAAATACCAAAAATATTATTTATCATCTCTATCAGATCTCACTTTCGTAAGTGACCATGAAGGGATTGACAACCCCTAAGTGCGTTGATTGCGTTGAGCTGTTGTTTTTGTGTAGGTATGAGGGACTCGCGCGTAGCCTCCTACTGGATTGATACATTGGTTCTCAAAAACTGAGGGAAATACTTACGCTACTTTGCTGCATCATCCTCTCCTCTTCGGGGAAATCCAACGCAGTGCTCAAGAGGTAGCAAGAAGAATTTCTAGCGCCGTTGCCGGGGATTCTGCGCAAAAGTCAACATACCAAGTACCCATCACAATCCCTATCTCCCGCATTACATTATTTGCCATTTGCCTCTCGTTTTCCTCTCGCCCACTTCACCCTTGCCGTTTTATTCACCCTCTCTCTCTATCCTCCCTCTCTATTTGCCTCTTTTTGCCCGTTTGCTTTTTGTTTGCTTGTGTATTAGTTTGCTAGCTTGTCGTTATGTCAAGTCCTTTATCTTCTGCCTCTATGTCTGAAATTGGGGAAATTATTGTCGATATGGACAGTAATAATATCATGAAAAATTCTGATGCTCTTGCTAAAGAACCTACCATCTTTCATACAAAAAAATCCGTGTCGGTAGTGATAATATTATTGGAAAAGGAGTTATTCAAGATTTCTTTACTTGTGCCGGTGCTTTACCTTCTATGGATAGTTCTATCCTTCACAGAACTAGTATTCTTGCGGACGCTATTGCCATGCTTGTAGTTGAACTTGAAAGACAATTCATGCACATGCATCCTTCCATACAAAGGATTTTTCTGGAATTTTCTAATATTGAGCATTCTTCTGTTAAGCGTGCCGCTACTATGTTTTTGGCTCATGAGTTTAGATTCATAATAAAAGAAGCCAAAGAAATCTTTGCGCATTATAGGGTGGACGCTTGTCGTCCTCCCATAGAGGCTATCCTCTTTGATCAAGAAGAAATAATGCGTTTTCAATCTCTAGACTATGTTGCTTTCAATGAAAATCTTAGAAAAAGGGTTCCTACCAATGTTTTAGTTGATAGAATTTCTGAACTTAATGATGATTTGGCTATTCGAAATAATGAACTAGGATATTCTCTTGAATATAGGCTCACAAAGTTCTGGCAAAAGAATGCTTATAATGATGAATTGGTTGTGCATTATGAAGGACCAAAGGAGGAACCTATACCTCCCAAGGTTGATCTTGGGGACTTTTGTCCCGTTAAATTTAGGCCTTTTATTAATTTTGCTTGCCTCAAAGAAAACTTGCTGCCGAACGTAGATAATATGAAATGAGTTTTAATAATCTATCTTACTATTATGGCAATACCTAGATCTATTCTTGCTTGTTATGCCTAGCTAGGGGCGTTAAACGATAGCACTTGTTGGGAGGCAACCCAATTTTATTTTTATTCCTTGCTTTTTGGTCATGTTTAGTAATAAATAAATTATTTATCCTGTGTTTTGGTTGTGTTTTTTTGTTTAATTAGTGTTTGTGCCAAGTAGAACCGTTGGGAAGACTTGGGGAAAGTCTTGTTGAACTTGCTGTAAAAAACAGAAACTTTAGCGCTGACGAGAACTGCTGTCATTTTTATTTGGAAAGTGCTACTTAGTTAATTCTTGTTGAATATGATTAATAGATAAATTCCTCACGTCCAGAAATTTATTTTAGAATTTTTGGGGTTCCATATCTTGCGCTAGCTACAGATTACTACAGACTGTTCTGTTTTTGACAGATTCTGTTTTTTGTGTGTTGTTTGCTTATTTTGATGAATCTATGGCTAGTAAAATAGTTTATAATCCATAGGGAAGTTTGAATACAGTAGGTTTAACACCAATATAAATAAAGAATGAGTTCATTACAGTACCTTGAAGTGGTCTTTTGTTTTCTTTCGCTAACGGAGCTCACGAGATTTTCTACTTTAAGTTTTGTGTTGTGAAGTTTTCAAGTTTTGGGTAAAGATTTGATGGATTATGGAACAAGGAGTGGCAAGAGCCTAAGCTTGGGGATGCCCATGGCACCCCCAAGATAATCTAAGGACACCTAAAAGCCAAAGCTTGGGGATGCCCCGGAAGGCATCCCCTCTTTCGTCTACTTCTATCAGTAACTTTACTTGGAGCTATATTTTTATTCACCACATGATATGTGTTTTGCTTGGAGCATATTTTATGATTTGAGTCTTTGTTTGTTAGTCTACCACAATCATCCTTGCTGTACACACCTTTTGAGAGAGCCATACATGACTTGGAATTTGATAGAATACTCTATGTGCTTCACTTATATCTTTTAGAGCACGATGGTGGATTTGTTTTATAGAAACTATTGATCTCTCATGCTTCACTTAGATTATTTCGAGAGTCTTAATAGCATGGTAATTTGCTCAAAATCCTCATATGCTTGGTATGCAAGATTAATAATAAAACTTTCTTATGAGTGTGTTGAATACTAAGAAAAGTTTGATGCTTGATGATTGTTTTGAGATATGGAGGTAATAATATCAAAGTCATGCTAGTTGAGTATTTGTGAAATTGAGAAATACTTGTGTTGAAGTTTGCAAATCCCGTAGCATGCACGTATGGTAAACGTTATGCAACAAATTTGAAACATGAGGTGTTATTTGATTGTCTTCCTTATGAGTGGCGGTCGGGGACGAGCGATGGTCTTTTCCTACCAATCTATCCCCCTAGGAGCATGCACGTAGTGCCGAGGTTTTTGATGACTTGTAGATTTTTGCAATAAGTATGTGAGTTCTTTATGACTAATGTTGAGTCCATGGAGTATACGCACTCTCACCCTTCCATCCTTGCTAGCCTCTTCGGTACCGTGCATTGCCCTTTCTCACATTGAGAGTTGGCGCAAACTTCGCCGGTGCATCCAAACCCCGTGATATGATACGCTCTTTCACACATAAACCTCCTTATATCTTCCTCAAAACAGCCACCATACCTACCTATTATGGCATTTCCATAGCCATTCCAAGATATATTGCCATGCAACTTTCCATCATTCCGTTCATCATGACACATTCATCATTGTCATATTGCTTAGCATGATCATGTAGTTGACATAGTATTTGTGGCAAAGCCACCGTTCATAATTCTTTCATACATGTCACTCTTGGTTCATTGCATATCCCGGTACACCGCCGGAGCCATTCATATAGAGTCATCTTTGTTCTAGTATCGAGTTGTAATCATTGAGTTGTAAATAAATAGAAGTGTGATGATCATCATTATTAGAGCATTGTCCCAAGTGAGAAAAAAAAGAAAGGCCATAAATAAAAGAAGGCCCAAAAAAAGAGAAAGGCCATTAAAAAAAGAAAAGGCCAAAAAAATGAGAGAAAAAGAGAGAAGGGACAATTTTACTATCCTTTTACCACACTTGTGCTTCAAAGTAGCACCATGATCTTCATAGTAGAGAGTCTCTCATGTTATCACTTTCATATACTAGTGGGAATTTTTCATTATAGAACTTGGCTTGTATATTCCAACAATGGGCCTCCTCAAGTGCCCTAGGTCTTCGTGAGAAAGCAAGTTGGATGCACACCCACTAGTTTCTTTTGTTGAGCTTTCATACATTTATAGCTCTAGCGCATCCGTTGCATGGCAATCCCTACTCCTTGCATTAACATCAATCGGTGGGCATCTCCATAGCCCATTGATTAGCCTCGTTGATGTGAGACTTTCTCCTTTTTTTGTCTTCTCCACATAACCCCCCTCATTATATTCTATTCCTCCCATAGTGCTATGTCCATGGCTCGCGCTTATATATTGCGTGAAGGTTTATAGGTTTGAGATTACTAAAGTATGAAACAATTGCTTGGCTTGTCATCGGGGTTGTGCATGATGAGAGCATTCTTGTGTGATGAAAGTGAAACATGACTAAACTATATGATTTTGTAGGGATGAACTTTCTTTGGCCATGTTATTTTGAGAAGACATAATTTCTTAGTTAGTATGCTTGAAGTATTATCATTTTTATGTCAATATGAACTTTTGTCTTGAATTTTTTGGATCTGAATATTCATACCACAATTAAGAAGAATTACATTAAAATTATGCCAAGTAGCACTCCGCATCAAAAATTCTGTTTTCATCATTTACCTACTCGAGGACGAGCAGGAATTAAGCTTGGGTGTCGGTGTCAAAACCGGCGGATCTCGGGTAGGGGGTCCCGAACTGTGCGTCTAAGGCGGATGGTAACAGGAGGCAGGGGACACAATGTTTTACCCAGGTTAGGGCCCTCTTGATGGAGGTAAAACCCTACGTCCTGCTTGATTTATATTGATGATATGGGTACTACAAGAGTAGCTCTACCACGAGATCAAAGAGGCTAAACCCTAGAAGCTAGCCTATGGTATAATTGTTGTTGTATATCATCTATCGACTAGCTTGGCCTCGGTTTATATAATGCACGAGAGGCCTAGGATAACAAGAGTCCTAGCCGAATACGCCGGTGGGGAGGAGGCCTTGTCTTGATCACCAAGTCTTGTAGAATCTTCCATGTATGCGGCAACCGTCCGAACTGGCCCATGAGTATACGGCCATGGGGGTCCTCAGCCCAATCTAACAGATCGGGAGATGACGTGGTGAGTACCCCCTAGTCCAGGACACCGTTAGTAGCCCCCTGAACCGGTCTTCAAGTTAGAGACGCTCCTCGATTCTTCTGGACTGTTCTTCATCTTCGGTTGTCGGTCTTGGAAACTGGTTCAACAAATCTTCCCATCTTTGATCTTGAGGATTGCCGAAATGCATTCGACGAGTTTACACATCGGGTATCCAAGGAGCCCCTTTAAGTGTCCGGCCTTTATCAATGCCTTGTTATTTTTAGGCCACACCTCGGGTTTGAAGTTGTTCCCGGGAGGCAGTGTCCTCTTGCGTCCGAGCTCTAACGCCGGATAGCATTTGAGGTATCTTTTGCAGCCGAGCACTAATGCCGGACTGCTTCCGAGCTCTAACGCCGAAATGTATCCAAGCTCCAACGCCGGACTGTGTCCAAGCTCCAACGCCGGACTATATCCAAGATGTCATAGATCATCTTGGTCCAAAAAAGTTGAAGGAGTTTAGCCGAGCTTAATGCTGGAAATGCCCTCTATGGAGCCAGCCACTAGCGCCCGAGCTTTATGCCGGACTACTTCCGAGGTGGTGCACCACCCTGACTGTGGGTCGATTTTTTGTCAATATTTTTGATTGGTGCAATTTATTCTCTACCGAGATATATATCCAGTAACCCTCAAGGTTTGTATCGGTCTAAAACCCGAGATGCACCTGAAGGATGACATAAGACCGCTGATCCCAGTAGCTGCTGAGACTCAGGTTGATTTGCAAAATTGGCCTAAGGATCAAGTCCTAGCTCGGCAGATTACTTCGGGATACAAAAAGCGGTGTGCTCAGTCCTCGAGACTCAGGTTGGGTGCGGCCGACCAACCTGAGGATCATAATCTCCTCGGAAATTGTATTGCACTTAAAATTTTCTGCATTAGACAGGCAATGCAGTAGCCCCCGAGACACTGGTCGGGTGGCAACACCAGATCAGGGGTTCGATGTGCCCCTTTAATATTTGTAAATAATAAGCCCGAAGCCCAGTAGCCCCCGAGCCTTAATGCGGGCACGGGTGGCCGAATTAAGGATCGATATCCATATCAAAATCACAAATTATGTGTAATGACTCTATGTATCCAAGTACTTTACGTCATTTAATGCTCGGATCCGCATTGTACAAAACTTTGTTGACCGACCATCGGCTTCCACCTCCTCGGCCAATAGCCGAGGAGTATTTGTCTTACTTTATAAAGCCTTTATGAGGGCAAGAAAAACAAGGAAATCTGGCCATACTGTTTTATAAACAAAGGTACGCAGAGAGATATGTTATATTACTGTTTTAATATAAGAAATGTCTTCCAAAGAAAATAGTCCCGCTATCTGTTCCTTTCTTTGGGTTGTCATGCTAAGCATGATCATGAGACCTTAGCTCTAATGTAAGAGCAAAATATTGAGGATTTTAGTTTGGGAGGCCAGTTAATAGCCCCCGGTAGTGTTCGGCGACAGTCGAGGTCAAGCCATAAACACTTCGGCCATTGTTATGAATGGCCCGTCATTTAACATAGTCATCGGATCGCTGACCAGTTTACGCTTATTGTGACAGTCAGTTTCAGTTTTCTCCACTAAGGTGCTTAATCATGTGAGCTGGAAGCAAAATCGCAGTGGTTCTCCCTTTGCACGCCTAGCCGAACAAAGAGGAATGTAGGAAGCAAGTGCAGGAGCCGGGCAACCCAACTATTGACCGAAGACACAATTCGAAACCGATGCATATATAGCAATATCCGAGAATGTTTTTGCTGGATACCTAAAGGTGTCCGGCGTTGCACTGCAAGACTTGTGCTGAAAACACACAAATAGTTTAAAAGTGCCAAAAGCTTGGAAAACCAAAAAAAGTCAGTAAAACCTTAACGTTCGAACAAGATTAAGTGTTCGGTGCCAATCCGAAAATTGGTCTTAGAAAAAAAAGAGTGCTTTTGCCGTGCTTTAACATGTCACATCCTATCTCAAGACTTCAAGCGGGTCAGCCTACGGCTTCAACCTCCTATCCCGAAGGTGGAGTACTTCTCATTAGGCCAGTTTAGCAAACTAAACTCTAGCGGCTTTGAGAGAGAAATTAGGCTCCCCGGCTAGTGACCACACACTCATGTCGGAAAAAGGAGTGATGGAAAAAGACTTTGCAATGACCAAGAAGAAAACACATTTACTATAAAATAGCTCATATAAATTTTAAGAGCCCCCAAGTGACTTGGGAAAAGAATTTTATGCATAATGATTGTATGTACCGAAGTACTTATATCATATCTTTGTTCAACCAAACTTTCAACGCGTCTTAACCGACCGTCGGCTTCTCGCTCTTCGGTCAAGGACCGAAAAGTGTTATGTACTCCACTTGTCGAGAATATCGACAGTGTTTCCGATAACCAGGCAACCGGGCCATAAGACTGTAACAGACAAAGCGCGCTCAGGGAACTTATGCTATATTACAAACGAAGTGTAAGAAGTATCTTCGAAGAAAATAGTGCCCCCACCGATACCGTTCTTCGGTGCTCATTATTACTATGAGACTTGTGCAATAGATTTTTTGTACTCATGAGTTCAGTTGTGTCCCGACCATGATTGAAAACAATAAGAGCGCTAGCTTTCGGCTTCACCCAGTCTGAGGTCAGAGCTCGGAGGACCCGGTCGTGACAATCGCAGAGGTGCTCCCTTTACTCCCTAGCCGAACAATCAGGAATGTAGGGGTAAGAACAGGAGCCAGGCAACCCAGCTTGCAAATCGCTTAAGTCAATATGGTGCATATTGTGGCATAATACACGAACAAGGAACGAAGCCATACAAGTATAATCATATGCAAGAGGAAAAGGTTCATAAAGGAAGCCCCAAATAAACGGGGTATTTGAATTTGTGTGTCACAAACAAAGTTTGGACAAGAAAATTTATACAAGCAACTTTTTTCCAAAAAAGTATAATGCTTGGTCGAACCGAACACAAGTTAAAAATTTAAAACTTGGAGCATGAAGGCAACTTGGCTGGTTAATGTGTTCGGTATTGACGACGCGGTCTGAGCTTGATGCAGGACAAGGTTCCATCCCCCAAGCCGGTCCCGAGGTGGTGGAGCAAAGAGGTCGGCACTCCGAAGTGGTGACATGGCACGGTCAATGCAGGCCGGCAGAGTGATGCCGAAGTCCCCGGCATGGGGTAATGAAGTGTTGACGAAGCCCCCCGTCCAGCCGAGGTGACGTGGTATGTTAGTACGCCGAGTTGACGATACTGCCCAACCCGGATAATTTTCCTATGCACAAAAAAATAGTGCAAACCGGAGATAATAGTAATGATAATAATAAAAAATGTTGCATAATAAATAATTTATGCAAAGTGAGTAATAAAAGAAATATGGCCTGGCGCCGAAGTCAATGTCGATGCAGGGCGTCGGCGTGGTGCGGTAAAGGTGTGGCAAAGCCTGAATTCACAGGTCGGTCCCAGTTCCGGATGCGGCGTTCGCCGGACTATGTACGGAAACTGACCAAACCACCACGCGACCGTCGTTAATGCGACCATCATTTTATAGACCTGTGTACAGATGATGGACAAACCAGAGTAATAATTCCTTGGGAAAAATAAACCCAAACAAGCAAAAAATACTAGGATTAATAGCACCTGGTTTATTTGTTGTAGCAGTCCGAAGAAAGGTGATTCCCAGAATTGGGACTCGATCCACACACCCATTGCCTAATGGGCGATAAAGCGAAGGCATGGCAATGCTGGCAAAGGTCGGCTTGCCGAGGCAAAGCCCTCGGCCCAGCTAATCGTGACGAAGCTGGTCGGCTGGTGACGCCAAAGTCACCGGAGTAGGTTGATGAAGAGATGATGAAGCCCCCGATCCAGCCGAGATGTTGAAGCCTCGATGTCAGCCGATGAGTCGAAGTAGGTTGGCGTGATGGACACCAGCTTGAAGAAGCAACAGTGCAGCCCTGCCGATGCAGGACGTGACGTGGTCGATGCCGGCTTGATGAAGTGACCGTGCGGCGATGCCGGTATGCCCACTCCGTGTAATCCGTGGGGCGGCGATGTTGGTGATGATTTATCCTTCGCGATGCCGGACTCTTGCTCGGCTTGCCGAGATGATGATCTGAAGAAGTTGAGCTCGGCTCAACAAAGTGATGACGTGTCTAGCGCAGGTCGGCAGTCGTGGAGCAATATTGCCGAACTGGTTTGACACCAGCATGATGTTGAAGATCATGTTCAAAAGATCTTAAAGTTGGTGGGATATGTTCGGGAACAAAACACAATACCCCATACAACACTTCCTTCAAAAGGGATGTCCGAAATCCCGTTCATAAAAAAGACGAATTCGGGTCGGATTCGTTTTCGCGCAGAAAACAGATCCGAAAAGTGATGCACTAATCGGAAGGTTCCCGGCGTTTGCACGGTCGGATCGAGCTGAAATTTTGAGAGGTGGTAGATATAGGAATTCCACAGCAGATCAACAGTTGGATTTTCCAAAGGATGTCCGAGCTAGATGCTGGACACCACGCCCTAAACTCGTCCAGATTCCCGTCCAGATTTGACAGGGCTCCGGTATATAGTGGATTGCCAGAGATTCCTCCATCGGAACTTGAGGAAATTTTCCAGGGTTGTTGTAGACTCAATTCCGCACAATTCCACCGAAGCAATCGTTAAAGAGACACTTGAGGAGGCGGTGGCGGTGGACACAAGTTTGCTGTCTAGAAAAACAGCACGGTCGCCCGAGGACAATGTTGACGTTGAGCCCCCAGGCTCCCTGGATGATTCCTCCATGATCTTGATAGACATCAGAGTTGATGTTTATAAAGGCCCTCATCCGAACATGACGATCGGAGGTAGGGCGCAGTCCTTGGTCGAACCAAGGTGACCAGTCAAGCTGGTGACGAAAATGCCGAAGTCGCAGTTGATCTGCAGGGAGCCATCAACCTTTTGCCGAACACATAACGGAACTCTCAATGAAAGCACCAATGTCGGTGTCAAAACCGGCGGATCTCGGGTAGGGGGTCCCGAACTATGCGTCTAAGGCAGATGGTAATAGGAGGCAGGGGACACAATGTTTTACCCAGGTTCGGGCCCTCTTGATGGAAGTAAAACCCTACGTCCTGCTTGATTGATATTGATGATATGGGTACTACAAGAGTAGATCTACCATGAGATCAGAGAGGCTAAACCCTAGAAGCTAGCCTATGGTATAATTGTTGTTGTATATCATCTATCGACTAGCCTGACCTCGGTTTATATAATGCACCAGAGGCCTAGGATAACAAGAGTCCTAGCCGAATACGCCGGTGGGGAGGAGTCCTTGTCTTGATCACCAAGTCTTGTAGAATCTTCCATGTATGCGGCAGCTGTCCGAACTAGCCCATGAGTATACGGCCATGGGGGTCCTCGGCCCAATCTAACAGAACGGGAGATGATGTGGTGAGTACCCCCTAGTCCAGGACACCGTCGTTGGGGATGCTTGATACGTCTCCAACGTATCTATAATTTTTGATTGCTCCATGCTATATTATCTACTATTTTGGACTATATTGGGCTTTATTTTCCACTTTTATATTATTTTTGGGACTAACCTATTAACCGGAGGCCCAACCCAGAATTGCTGTTTTTGCCTATTTCAGTGTTTCAGAGAAACAGAATATCAAACAGACTCCAAACGGAATGAGGTGGTCACGAGGGTGGAGGGCGCGCCCCTGCCTCGTGGGCCCCTTGAAGATCCACCGACGTACTCCTTCCTCCTATATATACCTACGTACCCCCAAACGATCGGGGACGGATCCAAAAACCTAATTCCATCGCTGCAACTTTCTGTATCCACGAGATCCCATCTTGGGGCCTGTTCCGGAGCTCCGCCGGAGGGGGCATCGATCACGGAGGGCTTCTACATAATCATCCAAGCCCCTCTGATGAAGTGTGATTAGTTTAGTTCATACCTACTGGTCCATAGTTAGTAGCTAGATGGCTTCTCCTCTCTTTTTGGATCTCAATACAATGTTCTCCCCCTCTCTTGTGGAGATCTATTCGATGTAATCTTCTTTTTGCGGTGTGTTTGTTGAGACCGATGAATTGTGGGTTTATGATCCAGTCTATCTATGAATAATATTTGAATCTTCTCTGAATTATTTTATGTATGATTGGTTATCTTTGCAAGTCTCTTCGAATTATCAGTTTGGTTTGGCCTACTAGATTGGTTTTTCTTGTCATGGGAGAAGTGCTTAGCTTTGGGTTTGATCCTGCGGTGTCCTTTCCCAGTGACAGAAGGGGCAACAAGGCACGTATTGTATCGTTGCCATCGAGGATAACAAGATGGGGTTTTTATCATATTGCATGAAACTATCCCTCTACATCATGTCATCTTGCTTAAGGCGTTACTCTGTTTTTAACTTAATACTCTAGATGCATGCTGGATAGCGGTCGATGAGTGGAGTAATAGTAGTAGATGCAGGCAGGAGTCGGTCTACTTGTCTCGAACGTGATGCCTATATACATGATCATACCTAGATATTCTCATAACTATGCTCAATTCTGTCAATTGCTCAACAGTAATTTGTTCACCCACCGTAGAATACTTATGCTCTTGAGAGAAGCTACTAGTGAATCCTATGGCCCCCGGGTCTCTTTATCATCGTATCAATCTCCATCACTTTATTATTGCTTTGCTTTTACTTTGCTTTTACTTTTACTTTGCATCTCTATACCAAAAATACCAAAAATATTATTTATCATCTCTATCAGATCTCACTTTCGTAAGTGACCGTGAAGGGATTGACTACCCCTAAGCGCGTTGGTTGCGTTGAGCTATTGTTTTTTGGTAGGTACGAGGGACTCGCGTGTAGCCTCCTACTGGATTGATACCTTGGTTCTCAAAAACTGAGGGAAATACTTACGCTACTTTGCTGCATCATCCTCTCCTCTTCGAGGAAATTCAACACAGTGCTCAAGAGGTAGCAGATGGACCCTCCTGGGACCCAGGCTGGGGCTGCGTGCGATCGGGCGAGGCATCGAAACCCAATCATTTCAGTAGGTATGTACATCCCACACGGTAATCCGAGAAAATCATTTATGTAGGTATGTACATCCCACACGGTAATCCGAGAAAATCATTTCCGTAGGTATGTACATCCCACACGGTGAATCTCAGAAAAACATTTCTGTTCGTATGTAAAGAAGACACAGTCAATCCAAGGAATACATTTCCGTTCTTATGTACATCCCACACAGTCAATCCAGGGAAAATGTTTCTGTTCGGTCGTACATCCCACATGGTTTTATGTATACGCTCGTGTGTGAAAGGTGTAACTATCACACACGCTCTGCCTTGGTTAACTGTTTACTTTCATTAACTACATCACACACAATTTGATGTAGAAAACTGTGTGACATTGGGCTATCCATCGCAAGTGCTTTTACTGCTAGAACCGTTTGCAAAGGTCCATGACTGTCTGTTCTATTTTTATTTTTGCGTGTAATTTATTATTCTAATTGAAAATTTTGAAATACCAAACGTGCAATTCAAATTCTCAGCACAATGGTTCAACAACGAATCCAGAAATAAAATTGACAGTACAATATGTTCAGTAATTACAGGATTAGGCAGCAATTAACTATGAGAAACCGCAGTATTTAAAGGCGGTAAAGGTGAAGAGACAAGTGTAAACCATTTTGACTGCCGATGGTGTTGAAGAAGAGGAATGCCCATAATGTGCCTTCCTGCATGCCATAGGCACGAACCACTTTTGTCCAACCCCTTGTGATGATCGCCCGCCCATCCTTCACCGCCTTCAGGAAGACTTCTAGAGCATTATCATGGTAGCATGAATTATATACTTTAACCTTAGTTGCCTCCACTCCGTTCATGTAGTTTGTAAGGTAATCATCAGTAAATAGCTTCGGAAACCACTGAAAGAGAAAAATATCACAAACTAAGGTCTAATAGAGTAACTTGTTGTGGGCAGGGGGAAAAGGCAACACATTACTTACCATCCTAAAGTTCACTGTTGTCTTTGATAAAGTGTAAATAAAGAGCTTAATTCCAATCACTCGTTTCTTTCGCCTAACAATCTTTCTTAGTTTCCTCACTTGACGCTTGTTCATGAATATCTCATTGCCCCATACGCAAAAGGGATCTAAGCGTGGATCAGTACCCCTCATATATGTACCTACAAGCAACCAGTAAATGCTAGAAGCTAAACTAAGATTGCACAAATGATGTAAAATATAACTACCTATGTTCCTAAGTACAGGTTTTTTTGAGATTCCAATACGAACTACATACGGATGTATATAGAATTATAGATATAGTTTAGATTAGAATCTAGATTCACTCATTTTACTCCTTATGTAGTCTATATTGGAATCTCTAAAAATACTTACAATTAGGAATAGATGGTGTATAAGACATGGGATGCAGCTAACCTCGACGGCAAACAACATCATCGTCTGTTGTAGCCCTATGTAAGTACATGGAAAGCCAATGTTAACTACAACATGGTTAACATCCACCAAAAATAGCAAATGGTAATAAAACGACAGCATCTATAGTGATATCTTCATTTTGGAAGAGTAGCACGGTAGCAAAGGGACGGATTGAAAATGGATACAACTGTTAATTGCAACAGGCTTAATGGCCATTGAAACCGGTACTGATAAAATGCAATTGGCAAAGTTAAACATCACAGGGCAGGTGCTGCCAGAGCAGATAATGGTCCAGTTCTCTATAAAAAAGGTAGGGAAAATAGCTCAAACGTGTTAGGCATGTTTACTACACCATGCTTAATACATCGATAGTACAAAACATAGCCACTAATTGCAACTGGTATTGGTAAGATTGAACTGGTGGGTACATACTTGGTAAGTCCTGAGAGGTAGTTGCTGGGGCACTTCATCTTGGCCAGAGCCCGCCCAAAGTCAGCGGTGGCGGAGGCGAGCTATTCCTTCGGGTCGAACCGTGGATCAGTGCCACTGACATGTGTACCTACATGCAACCAGTAAATGGTAGAAGTTAAACTGCAATTGCACAAATGATGTGAACTATTGTAAGACATGGGATGCAGCTAACCTTGACGGCAAACAACAACATCGACCGTTATGACCCTGCGTAAGTACATGGACAAGCATGTTAAGTACAACAGGGTTAGCATCCACAAAAAAGCAAATGGGACAGCATCTCTAGTATATCTTCATTGCGGAGAGTAGCATTGTAGCAAATGGACAGATTAAAAAATGGATACAACTGTTAATTGCAACAGGCTTAACAACATCATAAGTCATGTTTTGTAAGTTTGTAGCCATTGAAATGCAACTGTTTAAAAATGGATTCAACTATTAATTGCAACAGGCTTAATAGACATTGAAACGGGTACTGATAAAAATGCAATTGGCATAGTTAAACATCACAAGGCAGGTGCTGCCAGAGCAGAGAATGGCCCAGATGTCTATAAAAAGGTAGCGAAAATAGCAAAATGTGTTAGGCATGTTTACTAGAACATGCTTAATACATTGACTGTACAGAACATAGGCATTAATTGCAACCGGTATTGGTAAGATTGAACTGGTGAGTACATACTTGGTAAGTCCTGAGAGGTAGTTGCTGGGGCACTTCATATTGGCCAGAGCTCAACCAAAGTCACCGATGGCGGAGGTGAGCTGTTCCTCCGGGTCGAAGCGTGGATCAGTGCCACTGACATGTGTACCTACAGGCAACCAGTAAATGGGTAGAAGTTAAACTGCAATTGCACAAATTATGTGAAATACTGTAAGACATGGGATGTCGCTCACCTCGACGGCAAACAAAAGCATCGGCCGTTATGACCCTGCGTAAGTACATGGACGTGCATGTTAAGTGCAACAGGGTTAGCATCCACTAAAAATAGCAAATGGGCAGCATCTCTAGTGATATCCTGAGTCATGTATTGTAAGTTTGTTGCTGGTATTGGTGAAATTGAGCTGGACACGGTAATATTTGAACATCACACAATGTGTAGTACTGAAATAAACAAGGCACGAACATGCTTAATACATCAACCGTACAAATCATAGTCGTTACAAGTGGTATCGGTAAGATTTAGCTGGTCAGATCTTACCTGTTAAGTCCTGGAGGGTAGTCGCTGGGGGACTTCATCTTGGCCAGAGCCTGCACCATGTCGGCGGCGGCGGCGAAGGCGAGGTGTTCCTCCGGGTCAACATGCGCAGCGG
>NC_041388.1:161638716-161658579 GCF_002162155.2 Triticum dicoccoides
GGCATGAGGATGTTTCGCAGGCGCCATTTAAGAAATCAGGCGGGGACGTGATAGAGATCGGTGGGTCACCTGACTGGATCCGAGCAGAACATAGATGTGGTTGAAGCCGTGGTTGCGGCGGCGGCGGTCTGAGATGCTGGTAGGGGAGGCGCGAGGGAGGGGGGATACTGAGGGGAAGGGGATGTGGTTGGAGGAATAAATTCTGAAATCGCACGCCTAATGAAAATTTCGGTGCGAAATTTGAAACTTGGGCGAGGGAAATACACAACGTAGACGAAGCGCGTAAAATACTCGTGTGCGAGAAAAAAGAAAGTTGGCAGATCCCGTCTCCAAAAAAATGTACACATGTACTTGATTTTTTTGGTCAATGGTACGCCTAGTTTATTAGAAAATATCGCACGGGTAACTGACTTATGGGTCATTAACGCAAAAAACGCGGACGGGTACGGCATATTAACTGTGTGTTTTGTGATCTTCTAATGATTAACGCAAAAAAACGCACATGGGCACACATGCTAATCAACTCCCAAAGACCACAAAGGATGCTTTTACCCACATTGTACGTTAATACTACAAACTTAAAGTACTAGTGGTAATTTGCTCTAATACTACAAACTTAAACTACTTCTCACATGCGGCCATCAGGGCATGCTGGCCAGACGCCGTCGTTCTCCTTCCCGGCCTTGTAGGCGGCAGCCCACCATGCTTCGATCTTAGCCAAGCTCTCGTCACCATGGCGTGCGGCCTCTTTCTCTTGCGGCAGCGAGACTCTCTTTTCTTGACTGCTTTCTGCCTTTTCCGCTCCTTCTGTGCGGCTTTGGCTGCCTCTAGATCCACCACCCGTTCGGCCATGGCAGCCTCAAAATCCGCCCATGTAACTGTATGGCCACCAGCGACGATGAACTCGGCACGGCGAGATGCCATCACTTCCTTACCATGTGTGCGGTCGCGGGCGGCGAGGAACGCGGCACGGGGGGATGCCATCGCTTCCTTACCAGTTACTGTGCGCCGCGGTGCCATGGACGACTCCTGGCGAGAGCTTTGGGATGGAGGGGCCGGGCAGCCGTACCGTGCGGTGGTATTCAAGAGCTCAACCACAAACGACAACAGAAATTTGGGTTCCCTTACAATTTTGCTCGTTCATTATAGCACACGGTTCATCTTCGTCGCTTCCGAAAACAGTGTGCATTGAGCCTATTGTGTGTTGCGTTATGATTGGCCGGAACCCCAGCCACGCGGATCGCGCGTGTGCATCGTTGCATGCACCGCGATCGAGCGACAATCTACGTCCCTCACATCACACCCGTGCACCTGTAGCTGCATTGGATTTATATGCGCAAAATGCCAAATTTGAACACGGTGATTTGCAGGGTGTATGTTCGTTGTAGAAAAAAACTCCAGGGCAAAGAACGAAGAAAATTTGGATTCCCCTTCAATCTTGAGGATTTCCCTTTCGAAAGCATGGAACTTCCTCGGTGATGGTTCGATTTATGAAGGGCGTGCATGACAACATAAGCCAAACATTCTCAAATTTTTACCAAGGCATGGTGTGGTCATACCATGGCACCATGCCAGGCATCATGTTTTTTAAGCATTTATTTCATTTTTTTCTATAGTTCAAAACCCAACAAACAGACATTTGTGGTTGACTATTTGTAACGTCCCGAGACTGATGCACCAGGTGTCTTCCAGTTATTCACGTTGAGTGCCTTGTCATATCTTTGCTTCTTGCACCATGCTCATCTCATTTAGGTATATTGCTTTGTCATGCCCATCATCGTCTTATTGCATTGTCTCTTGTCATTTTGCATGCTAATCATATACCTTGTGGTAATCTTCATATTGTTGCCATGTGCATTTTATTCATCCTTATGGGGTGTGTTGTTGTTATGATGTGTGTGAGAATCATTCCTTTTCATCTCTCTCTCAAGCCGTACCCATGCATCATCACCTCTCACTTCCTTCTTCTTTCATGTTTTTGCAAGTGACTTTATTCCTCCTCCATTAATGTTCGTCCTTTCCCTATAAATCTTGCCTCTTTCCTACACCCTCTTTGCCAGATTTCATCCCATTCAAAGTTGTTTTGGTCAGGTTCAAAAATGATTGAAGTTTGAGAATAATCCAAACTCTAATTATTTTTTTGATTTCTAAAAATGCCAGAGCAATTTATTCAAACCCTACATAAATCCAGGGTTCCAGATATATATTTATATATCTCATATTCCTAACCAAAACCCGTGGACTTTCCCCTTTGTTGATTGTTTATTTATATAAACAAAAAAATAAAATAAAGGAAAAGGCCCCTTACTTGTTCAGCTACTCACTGGGCCTCCCAACTCCTACGCAGGCCACAAACCTGCAGCCGGGCCGGCCTTTAGGCCCAACCGCCCCACCTACACCTAACCCTAGCCTCGACCGACCTATCCCTCTCGCTCCCCTGCTCGTTCCCACCGCCGCCAGAAGCCATCTCCCTCGACTCCTCCTCTAGCGCCGCCAGAGACATGCACGCAAGCGCAGTCCTCTGCTTCGACCCGACCTCATCCTTTCCCTCGTTCCCTTGTGCCGCCTCCCCCTCATATCGATCTCTCCCTGTCCTCTCGCTCAAGCTAACCACCCCGCGGCCCCGCGAGCTCGCCTGCCCACACGGCCATGGCTTCGCCGCCCTCGACCCGGCTCGCCCTCGACGCCCCCTTCGCTGGAGCCCTTCCTCCGCCTCTGCTTTCGCCTCCCACGACAGCTATGCCGCGCCCTCAAGCGCCTCACCTCCCACAGCCGGTCCAGGACCTCCTCGTCGCCTCCTCGTCTACCCGGCGCCACTGACTCGTCAGCTCTGTCGCCAGGGGAGGAGACCCTCGACATGTCCCCTTCGGCCCCGACTCCGGCGAGCGCCGCCCTGTTGACTCTCCTCCGCGCGACGCCTCCCCTCTGCTGCCTTATTACTTTGCCTACGACTGCCCTTTTCTTTCCCGCCTTGCCTCACGCGACCCACATGGGCGCCGGCCATGGAGGCCACCGTGCCGGCCTGCAGCTTCGCACGTCCTGCCTTGCCTTCCTGCTACTTCGTTCGACTTCGGACGACCTCCATCGAGCTCGCCCGGCCACCTTCGACCTTGGGGTGGCCCTGCCTCCTCTAGTAGCCTCCTGGAGCCGGCCATTTCCATGGGTTCGGGGAGCCCCAAGTCTTGTCCGTGGCCTCGTTGGCTGTTGATGTTACGCTATTGGCTTTCTCCATCGTCTCGCTGGGCTCGTCAAATCCTGTACCAGGAGCCCAAGCCGGAAGAATCCGTGGATGTGCATCTCACTTGTGCCATTTTGGATCGTCAAGAACGTTTCGAGATTCGCCAAGTACCATTACGCCCGGAGACCACGGATCCGTGAAGTTCCACTACCGTCGCCATGGATCCGACAAGTTCGCGAGTACAACCACTTACCACGACGACCTTGTACCACTATCGTCGACGAAGACATGTGCACCGCAAGCGTCAAGTTCAACTACCGTCGATGGCGAAGGGTTTGGAGTAATCAGGCACCTCTCTGAACGAACGGGAACGACTATCATAGCTGAGATCGCGAGAACCTCTACCGACGACCTCGGAACGTGTACGATGACCATTGTTGAAGACCCGTACCTCTACCGCTTCCTGAACATGTACCACGACTTCCATGACTTCCGTGAACCGCTACTTCCACGACGGTCGTGAACGACTACTTCCCTCGACGAACTCGATACGCTTCGAAAATGCACGCTTCGAAGGTATAGCCCTGAGACGACCGTCCGAGAATGATTGCTTGTGTTGTATGAGATGCACCGGTTGTCTGCACTATGTCGGTAGTTTCTCTCGCTTCCATGCTGTCGACACTTGGGACACCCGGTAACCGGGAGGACCCCACCCTTTATATATTTCATATTCCTAACCAAAACCCCTGGACTTTCCCCTTTGTTGATTGTTTATTTATATAAACAAAGAAATAAAAGAAAGGAAAAGGCCCCTTACTTGCTCAGCTACTCACTGGGCCTCCCAACTCCTACGCAGGCCGCAAACCTGCAGCTGGGCTGGCCTTTAGGCCTAGCCGCCCCACCTACACCTAACCCTAGCCTCAACCGACCTCTCCCTCTCGGTCCCCTGCTTGTTCCCACTGCCACCAGAAGCCTTCTCCCTCGACTCCTCCTCTAGCGCCGCTAGAGACATGCACGCAGGTGTAGTCCTCTGCTTCTACCCGACCTCATCCTTTCCCTCGTTCCCTTGCGCCGCCTCCCCCTCATATCGATCTCTCCCTCTCCTCTCGCTCAAGCCAACCACCCCGCGGCCCCGCGAGCTCGCCTGCCCGCACGGCCATGGCTTCACCGCCCTCGACCCGGCTCGCCCTTGACGTCCCCTTCACCGGAGTCCTTCCTTCGCCTCTGCTCTGGCCTCCCACGACAGCCACGCCCCGCCCTCAAGCGCCCCACCTCCCGCAGCCGGTCCAGGACCTCCTTGTCTACCCGGCGCCACTGACTCGTTAGCTCCGTCGCCAGGGGAGGAGCCCCTCGACCTGTCCCCTTCTGCCCCGACTCCGGCGAGCGCCGCCCCATCGACTCTCCTTTGCGTGACGCCTCCCCTCTGCTACCTCGTTCCTCTGCCTGTGATTGTCCTTTGCTCTCCCGCCTTGCCTCACGTGACCCACATGGGCGCCGGCCATGGAGGCCACCGTGCTGGCCTGGAGCTTCGCGCATGCTGCCTTGCCTTGCTGCTGCTTCGTCCGACCGCGGACGACGTCCGTCGAGCTCGCCGGCCACCTTCGACCTCAGCGTGGCCTTGCCTCCACTAGAAGCCTCCTGGTGCCGTCCGTTTCCGTGTGTTCGGGGAGCCCCAAGTCATGTCCATGGCCTCATTGGTTGTTGATGTTACGTTGTTGGCTTTCTCCATCATCTCCCTGGGCTATTCAAATCCTGTACCACGAGCCCAAGCCGGAAGACTCCGTGGATGTGCATCTCACTTGTGCCATTTTGGATCGTCAAGAACGTTTCGAGATTCGCCAAGTACCATTACGCCCGGAGACCACGGATCCGTGAAGTTCCACTACCGTCGCCATGGATCCGACAAGTTCGCGAGTACGACCACTTACCACGACGACCTTGTACCACTATCGTCGATGAAGACATGTGCACCGCAAGCGTCAAGTTCAACTACCATCGATGGCGAAGGGTTTGGAGTCATCAGGCACCTCTCTGAACGAACGGGAACGACTATCGTAGCCGAGATCGCGAGAACCTCTACCGACGACCTCGGAACGTGTACGATGACCATTGTCGAAGACCCGTACCTCTACCGCTTCCTGAACATGTACCACGACTTCCATGACCTCCGTGAACCGCTACTTCCACGACGGTCGTGAACGACTACTTCCCTTGACGAACTCGGTACGCTTCGAAAACGCACGCTTCGAAGGTATAGCCCCGAGACGACCGTCCGAGAATAATTGCTTGTGTTGTATGAGATGCACCGGTTGTCTGCACTGTGTCGGTAGTTTCTCTCGCTTCCATGCTGTCGACACTTGGGACACCCGGTAACCGGCAGGACCCCACCCTTTATATATTTCATATTCCTAACCAAAACCCCTGGACTTTCCCCTTTGTTGATTGTTTATTTATATAAACAAAGAAATAAAAGAAAGGAAAAGGCCCCTTACTTGCTCAGCTACTCACTGGGCCTCCCAACTCCTACGCAGGCCGCAAACCTGCAGCTGGGCTGGCCTTTAGGCCCAGCCGCCCCACCTACACCTAACCCTAGCCTCAACCGACCTCTCCCTCTCGGTCCCCTGCTCGTTCCCACCGCCACCAAAAGCCTTCTCCCTCGACTCCTCTTGTAGCGCCGCTAGAGACATGCACGTAGGTGTAGTCCTCTGCTTCTACCCGACCTCATCCTTTCCCTCGTTCCCTTGCGCCGCCTCCCCCTCATATCGATCTCTCCCTCTCCTCTCGCTCAAGCCAACCAGCCCCGCGGCCCCGCGAGCTTGCCTGCCCGCACGGCCATGGCTTCACCGCCCTCGACCCGGCTCACCCTTGACGTCCCCTTCACCGGAGTCCTTCCTCCGCCTTTGCTCCGGCCTCCCACGACAGCCACGCCCTGCCCTCAAGCGCCTCACCTCCCGCAGCCAGTCCAGGACCTCCTCGTCTACCTGGCGCCACTGACTCGTTAGCTCCGTCGCCAGGGGAGGAGCCCCTCGACCTGTCCCCTTCTGCCCCGACTCCGGCGAGCGCCGCCCCATCGACTCTCCTTTGCGTGACGCCTCCCCTCTGCTACCTCGTTCCTCTGCCTGTGATTGTCCTTTGCTCTCCCGCCTTGCCTCACATGACCCACATGGGCGCCGGCCATGGAGGCCACCGTGCTGGCCTGGAGCTTCGCGCATGCTGCCTTGCCTTGCTGCTGCTTCGTCCGACTGCGGACGACCTCCGTCGAGCTTGCCGGCCACCTTCGACCTCAGCGTGGCCTTGCCTCCACTAGCAGCCTCCTGGTGCCGGCCGTTACCATGTTTTCGGGGAGCCCCAAGTCTTGTCCATGGCCTCGTTGGTTGTTGATGTTATGTTGTTGGCTTTCTCCATCATCTCCCTGGGCTATTCAAATCCTGTACCACGAGCCCAAGCTGGAAGACTCCGTGGATGTGCATCTCACTTATGCCATTTTGGATCGTCAAGAACGTTTCGAGATTCGCCAAGTACCATTACGCCTGGAGACCACGGACCCGTGAAGTTCCACTACCGCCGCCATGGATCCGACAAGTTCGCGAGTACGACCACTTCCCACGACGACCTTGTACCACTACCGTCGACGAAGACATGTGCACCGCAAGCGTCAAGTTCAACTACCGTTGACCGCAAAGGGTTTGGAGTCATCAAGCACCTCTCCGAATGAACGGGAACGACTATCGTCGCCGAGATCGAGAGAACCTCTACCGACGACCTCGGAACATGTACGACGACCGTTGTCGAAGACCCGTACCTCTACCGCTTCCCGAACATGTACCATGACTTCCACGATTTCCGTGAACTGCTACTTCCACGATGGCCATGAACGACTACTTCCCTCGACGAACTTGATACACTAAAACGCACGCTTCGAGGGTATAACCCCGAGACGACCGTCCCAGAACGATTGCTTGTGTTGTATGAGATGCACCCGTTGTCTGCACCGTGTCCGTATTGTCTCTCGCTTCCATGTTGTCTACACTTGGGACACCCGCTAACCGAGAGGACCCTACCTTCTATCGCATGTCACGCTCCCGTCACTTTTCCTTTTGCATCGGTATCTCCGTGAGCTATCGGAACCGGAATGTTGCCGTGGCACCATTTCTGTTGTCATTGTCATGGCACCCCTTTATTTCCACCACGGTGACAAATGTTTCATAATGCTCTTATCAACATTTTCATAAAATTGCATAAACTTGCATATGCCATCCGCATCATGATAATAACATTAAATTTTTTAAAATTGTTGTTTGCATTAAAATGCTAATGCATATGGGGATTTACCGGTATTGTTGTTTGTTATTTCCGGCCTCATTTAAACTTGCCTAATGTTTAGTTTACTTATGCTCCACCTCTTGCCATGTTTAAACAACATTTAATTTTGTTGAGTAGTTTAAACAGGAGAGAACTAAATAATTAAATGTGGTGTTTCGTCAATATGCAAGTCGTTGCATATTGAGCTCCACTTAACTTGTACTTTTGCTTGTGCACTTTGCCATGCCATGCCTCATTAAACCGTACATGCATCATACTTGGTTGTGCATCATGCCATGTTTATGTGATGGTTTTTTACCATGTTGTTTGCTCCTTTCCAGTGTTGCTTCTTCTTGTTAGTTCCGGTAACGTGCGTTTGTGAGGATCCGTTTGACTATGTCCGTTTGTCTTCTTCATGGACTTGTTCTTCTTCCTCGCGGGATCTCAGGCAAGATGACCATACCCTCGAAATCACTTCTATCTTTGCTTGCTAGTTGTTCACTCTATTGCTATGCCGCGCTACCTACCACTTGCTATATCATGCCTCCCATATTGCCATGTTAAGCCTCTAACCCACTTTTCCTAGCAAATCGTTGTTTGGCTATGTTACTGCTTTTGCTAAGCCCCTCTTATAGTGTTGCTAGTTGCAGGTGAAGATGAAGTTTTTTCCTTGTTGGAACATGGATATTGTTGGGATATTATTATTATATCGTATTTACTTTAATGCATCTATATACTTGGTAAAGGGTGGAAGGCTCGGCCTTATGCCTGGTGTTTTGTTGCACTCTTGCTGCCCAAGTTTCCGTCATACCAGTGTTATATTCCTTCATTTTGCGTCCCTTACGTGGTTGGGTGTTATGGGAACCCCTTGACAGTTTGCTTTGAATAAAACTCCTCCAGCAAGGCCCAACCTTGGTTTTACATTTGCCTAACAACCTATCACCTTCCCTTGGGTTCTGCAGACCCGAGGGCCATCTTTATTTTACCCCCACCCCCTGGGCCAGTGCTTCTCTAAGTGTTGGTCCGAACTAGAGTCCCTTGCAGCGCCACCTCGGGGAAACTTGAGGGCTGCTTTTAGTTGTACAGATTGCTCATTTGGTGTTGCCCTGAGAACGAGATATGTGCAGCTCCTATCGGGATTGTCGGCACATTGGGCGACTTTGCTGGTCTTGTTTTACCATTGTCAAAATGTTTTGTAACCGAGATTCCGAGATTGATCGGGTCTTCTCGGGAGAAGGAATATCCTTCGTTGACCGTGAGAGCTTGTGATGGGCTAAGTTGGGACACCCCTGCAGGGTATAAACTTTTGAGAGCCGTGCCCGCGGTTATGGGCAGATGGGAATTTGTTAATATCCCGTTGTAGAGAACTTGACACTTAACTTAATTAAAATGAATCAACCGCGTGTGTAGCCGTGATGGTCTCTTTTCGGCGGAGTCCGGGAAGAGAACACGGTCTCGTGTTATGCTTGAACGTAAGTAGTTTCAGAATCACTTCTTGATCACTTCTAGCTTCTCGACTGTGTGTTGCTTCTCTTCTCGCTCTTATTTGCGTATGTTAGCCACCATATATGGTAGTGCTTGCTGCAGCTCCACCTCACTACCCTTTCCTACCCATAAGCTTAAATAGTCTTGATCACGCGGGTGTGAGATTGCTGAGTCCTCGTGACTCACAGATACTTCCGAACAGTTGCAGGTGCCGATGATACCATTGCAGATGACACAACTGAGCTCAAGTGGGAGCTTGATGAAGATCTTGGTCGTTGTTCCGTTTCAATTTCGGATGTTCAGTAGTGGAGCCGAGTTGGGACGATCGGGGATCTAGCATTTGGGGTTGTCTTCTTTTATTTTGGTTCCGTAGTCGGACCTTGATTGTATTCTGGATGATGTATGTAGAACTTGTATTTGTGTGAAGTGGCGATTGTAAGCCAACTCTTTATCCCATTCTTATTTAGTACATGGGATTGTGTGAAGATTACCCCTCTTGCGACAAACCTACCATGCGGCTATGCCTCTAAGTCATGCCCCAACACGTGGGAGATATAGCCGCATTGTGGGTGTTACAAGTTGGTAATCAGAGCCATCCCCGACTTAGGAGCCCCCTGCTTGATCGAATCGCTGATGTTGTTGAGTCTAGAACAAAATGTTTTGAGTCTTAGGATTATATATATCGGAGAGTAGGATTCTTTTGACAACTCAGTCCCTTCGTCGCTCTGTTGAGGCCTCCTAACATAGAGTTTTGACTCTTCTCTCCTCAAATTTCATGATTTTTTAGGATCACGCGGGTATCTTGGAATCGTTCTGATAGTCTTGTGATAATAACATTGTTCTTGGTGCCTCCTGACATTTATGGGTTGTGGCAGTGTCCCGGGGAGTTGAGCTTCGAGGTGTTGTCGTCACAATTTTATCGTTGCAGTTCTGGAATACCTGAGTTCGCCGACATCGGAAATCTCTTTTATGAAGTTGTTGGTGAGATAACCTCGACGCCACCCAGTACTGGGGCGGGAGTTCAAGAGTATTACCATAACTCGTATAACGGATGCTTTTCGAAGGTTGAGGTAAATGATTTCCGAAGGTTTCTTGGTTATGTGTTGAAGGATGGATACAGCTGCATGTAGGATTTGTTACTTTTGGGTGAGATATTATGCTTCTGTCACATCCCTAGTCTGGTATGACTTAGACTAGCTAGCCATTTGTGCATCATATTTAAATTTCATTTAAATTTGAAATGAGGATTGGTGGAACCCTCAGAATCATTTTTGAAAATGACCCAAATAAAAATTTCTCCAAAAAGGGTCCAAGAAAATGCTCATGATGCCCTCTGAAAATATTGGACAGAGATAAAAATCAAAACAATATTTTTAGGAGCTCATGGATATTTATTTTGGCCATTTGGATTAATTCGATAAATATTTGCATTGGAAATATATTTCTATATATATGAAATATGGTCCAAAAATTATGCCATTTATAAAGGAGCTCTGGAATAATATATCTAGCTCCTGCAAAAATTGGCATAAGGTAATAAATTGATTTAGTATTTTATTAAATCAAACAATGTCAGAAAAATTAGAAAACAAAAATAAAAAGGAGGGGCTTACCTGGGGCTCCCCCCTGTGCAGCCCAGCCGCAGCAGGCCGGCCCAGCCAGCAGGGGGCCCAGCCCACCTGGCCCCCCCTCCTCTGTCGTCTTCCTCCCCGACAGGGGGACGGCGCGTGCCCGGCGCGCGCGCGCCACCGCGCCACGCCACCTCCCTCCCTGCTTGCCTGGAGCCTCCTCGTCGCCCTGGGACGCCGGACGACGCCACGCAGCCCCCCCGTACCCTCTCACTCTCCCCCGATTCTTCCTCTCCTCTCCCTCGCTCTCTCTCTCCCGTGTCCGAACGCGTCGGTCGCCGCCGTTCGCCATAGCCATCGCCACCGGCCTCCCCTCGCCTCCCCGACACGCTTCCGAGCTCCGCCACAACCCCCTCCACCTCCTCGTCGAGCCACGAACCTCCGGACGCCCTGTGTAGCCGCCGTCGCCATCGTCTTCCTCCTCGGACGCCGTCGACCGCCGACTCCGATTCGCCGTCTCCAACGCGTCCCCGGCCACAACGAGCAGCCCTGGAGGTCCGCGGTGAGCTCCGCCGCCGTTCCCCTCTCTTCTCCCCCTCGTTTCCGCGCCGTAGCGCCGTTCCCCACCACGGCCGAAGCCTCTCGCCGCCGTCCATGTCGCCGTCGCCGTCTCGGCCCGCCTCCGCCCAAACAAAGCCTTCCATCGCGCTCCCAGTGCCACGAGGGTGCCGCCGAGCCCCTCAGGTGGCCTCCCCGTGCCCCGCAGCCCGTTCCCGCTCGAAGCCGAGCTCCGGCCGCCGCCGCGAGCTTTGCTCCGGCGAGCTCCGGCCTTCCCCGCTCCTCCCACCTGCCCTACCAGATGCGCGAGAGCCCGGGCTACGCCCCGGTGCTCTCAGATGCCGTCCCCGTGGCCTGTGGCGCGGACTCCGCCGCGTCCAGAGGTCGCCGGCGGCGAGCCCCGTCTCCTGAGCCCTGCCATGTGGGCCCGGCCCGTCAGGTGATTAGCTTAGTGCTAATCACCGCTTAATTAACCCCCCCTGACACTGACAGTGGGCCCCAGCGCCACTAACTTCTAATTAGGATTAAATTAACCCCTGTTTAACCCCCCTGTCACTGACGTGTGGGCCCCACACGTCAGGTTTGACCCGGACCAGCCCAGTTGACTGCTGACGTCATGCTTACTCAATGCTGACGTAATATATGAATTCTGGATTTAAATTTAATCAGAAAATTCCAGAAATTGTTTTAAACTTCAAAAATTCATATCAATTCAACCGTAGCTCAGATTAAAATAATTTATATATGAAAAATTATCAGAAAAATGCAATCTTTCCATCTGTACTAGTTTCATGCATGACAAACCAACTTATACATGCTGAATATGAGAAACACATTATGGCATATATAAGAGACTTAATTTAGTAATGCATTTGAACCTTTGGTTCAAATGGACTTCAAACCAAATGTTTACTAGTTGCATTAGCTCAAACAGCATCACATCTACATGCCATGTTCATGCATCATATTGTTGCATATGATTGTGTATTGATTGCCGGCACCGTTCCTTCTCGATAGGTCCTGCTCCGGAGACGTTCCAGAGTACCTGTCTGTGAAGCAGTGCCTCCCTTGTTGATTTACCAGGAAAGCAAACCCCCTTGTTCATTTCGATAAAACCCTACTCTCCCGCTCCTGCTCTCAGTTATTGCATTAGGACAACAACGGTTCATCTGCTACTTTGTGCTGCGGTAGTTGAACCCATTCCTCTGCATGACCTGTCATTGCCACAGTAAATAGTTGAAACCCACTAGCATGTGTAGGAGTTGATTGAAGCCATTGTTGTGTTCCTACCATGCTATGCCTGCTATTGCTTAGAGTTGTGTCAGGTCTGGTTCATTGGGAATGAATTGGAGTGTTACGATATGTTCTGATGCTGAGAGTGAAGTGTGTGAACACGATTTGGTAAAGGTAGCGGTGAGAGGCCATGTAGGAGTACATGGTGGGTTGTCTCACTGGAACCGTCCTTAAGCACTGAGTTCTATGTATGTTGTCCAATGACTCGATACTACCACACATTGGGTTCCGGTAACTCGACCCCTCTCGACTTATTAACCAACTTGGTCTCTGTCCAGGAGTCGCAACTAGTTTCTGGTGTTTGTAGGTAGTGCTATTTTTCTACCAAGTGGCACCCGGCAGGGTGGGCTTGGGACAGACTAGGCACACGTGGCCTGGTGTACCGAGTGGCACCTGGATGGTGGGCTCGGGAACCCTGTACACATCGTTTGGGGCCATAAGCGACACCCCGGCCGGATCTCCTTGCGGATGGAACCCGAATAGGCGATAAACCTGGACTAGAGTCTTGTGTGGTTAGTCAGGTCGTGGCCGACACCCTCGCCAGGCTTCCGCTTGAAGGTTGCCGAGATACATGACGTGTACATGGCGGTAAGTGGCGAGAGCGTGTGTGAAGAAGTACACCCCTGCAGGGTTAACATGATCTATTTGAATAGCCGGGTCCGCGGTTATGGACTTCTTGGATGCTTACATGGTACATAGACAACTTGAAGTGGATACTCTAAAATGCTCAAGACATGTGTGAGTGCTATGGATGGCCTTCTCGTAGGGAGACGGGGATGAATCCATAGTAGTGTATTGTGTGGTGCTTAGTGGACTCGTGTACGTTGTTTCACCTCCAGAGTTTCTGGTAGTCGTAGAACAGGATAGCCACAAAGTCAAAGCTGGCTTGCTGCAACTAAACCCCACATTACCCTCTTGATACAAATGCATGTATGATAGGATCTGATGTAAGTCTTGCTGAGTACCTTTGTACTCATGTTGCTTTAATTATGTTTTTGCAGCGGAGACTTCGGTCTTACTAGTGTTCTCGTGGACTTCGACTAGTAGCTAGTACCTCAGCTACGATCTTGATCGGATGTTGTAGATAGTCAGGCTCTTCGGCCTTTTTCATTTGTAGATGTCTGTACCCAGACATGTAATGCTTCCGCTTGTTGCCTGTATGCTCTGTATGATGGGTTTTGTGACCCCTGTTTGCAATAAATGCTATGATGGCTCTTCTGAGCCTTTATCTATATGATTGTTGAGTTATGCTGTGATGCCATGTTGTACAGCACATACTTGCATGTTATGCGTACGTGTAATGTGTATTGCTATGTGTGGGATCTGACTATCTAGTTGTTTATTCTTAGTAGCCTCTCTTACCGGGAAATGTCTCCTAGTGCTTCCACTGAGCCCTGGTAGCTTGCTACTGCTCCGGAACACTTAGGCAGGCCGGCATGTGTCCTTCTTCGATCCTGTGTCTGTCCCTTCGGGGAAATGTCACGCGATGAATACCGGAGTCCTGCTAGCCCGCTACATCCCGGTTCGCCGGAGTCCTGTTAGCCCAGTGCTACAGCCTGGATTCACTCGCTGATGACCGACACGTTCGATGCTGGGTCATGGATGCCTGTCCCTGTAAGTTAGTGCCACTTTGGGTTTACGACTAGCCATGTCAGCCCGGGCTCTTTATCATATGGATGCTAGCGACACCATCATATACGTGTGCCAAAAGGCGCAAACGGTCCCGGGCAAAGGTAAGGCGACACCCGTGGGGATACCGTGCGTGAGGCCGCAAAGTGATATGAGGTGTTACATGCTAGATCGATGTGGCATTGAGTCGGGGTCCTGACAGCGCTGGTATCAGAGCCTGACTGCCTGTAGGTTTACCAAGCCATACTGGTCGAAGTTGAGTCTAGAAATTCTTTAGTTATGTAAGGGAATTGATTGTGGGAAGGAACGTAAGGCTCTTTTTACTCCTTTACCTCATGGCCTTCTGATCTGAGTCATCCTATCTTTCCGACGGGATTAAGGAACTAGGCTTTCTCTTCCGTCTATCAGGATCACGTGTTACTACTCCTAGTCCCATAGGATTGGTTGATCAGAGTCATATCCCAGTTTTGAGTATTTCCGGTGTAGTCTGCTTAGTATGATCTCAGAACCTTGAGTAATGCTGATGAGTATGTTACCACCCCATTTTTAGTAGGATGTCTCATTCTGAGCATTTTACTGCCGTTATGCTGCCGGAATTTTTCCTAGGAGTTCGAGAGATACTAATTCCTTGTCCTACATTCTATAGCCTATAGTTAATGTTGACTCCGTCCCTGGTTTCGTTTCTCAGGATGTCATCAAGTTCTGTTGCTCGTAGCCAGAACCATGGATATGGTAGGGATGAGGATCCTCCCGAACCACCTTCGTTGACAGAGTTCATGTTAGAAATGGAGAGGAACAAGCGTGAGTCTAACCGTTTGTTGGCACGCATCGAGGAGAACACCGCACATCAGTTCAAAGGGTCTGCTACCATTCATGATTTCATTCGCTTGCACCCACCTACCTTTCATCATTCCATCGAGCCACTCGATGCAGATGACTGGCTCCGTAGCATCACTCATAAGCTGCGTTCCGCGAGCGTAGCTGAAGATGACAAGGTCACTTATGCTGCATACCACCTGGAAGGTCCTGCTAGTCTTTGGTGGCAGAACTATGAGGCTATGCTTCCAGCTAGCCAGATTCCTACTTGGAGGGATTTCACTGAGGCTTTTCGCGAGCATCACATTCCCCAGGCCCTCATTGATCGCAAGAGAGAAGAGTTCTGCAGTTTCACCCAGAGTAAGATGGCTGTTGATGCTTATAGCAGAGAGTTCGAGAACCTTGCCCGCTATGCCACCGAAGAAGTGTCCACGGACGCCAAGAAGCAAGCTAGGTTCCGGAAGGGTCTCAACCCCAAGTTGCGTCGTGATCTCCACCTGCATCATTGTGATACATTCCAAGCCCTTGTGAACAAGGCCATCAATGCAGAGACAGCTCAACTCACTTACGAGGAGTCTCGTAAGCACACCCGTGATTTGGGATCTCCCTCTGGCTCTAGTTCCCAGAAACGCCGGATCTGGGTTCCAAACTCCGCTCTTCCTTCCGGATATGCACCGAGGCCATCCTATGTGGTGCCTTCCCCAGCTCAGTCGTGTGTTCCACCCTTGCCTACTGGTAGACCGCTTGTCCGTGCGGGTCCCCGTCCAACCTCAGGGACTTGCTTCACATGCGGGAAGCCAGGACACTATGCACGTGATTGCTCTCAGACTAGTTATGCTCCACCCCAGCCCGAGAAGACTGTTGGCTGTATTAAGCCATCACGCAAGATGACCAGTGTCAAGTCAGCCCCCACTGAACGTGGACGTGTGCATCACGTCTCAGCTAAAGATGCTCATGATGATCCATATGTCGTTCTTGGTACACTCCTTGTCAATTGTCACCCAGCATCAGTTCTATTCGATACTGGGGCATCTCACTCCTTCATTTCTGAAGGCTATGCTCGTTTGCACGACATGTCATTTTGCGATATGCCAACTCCGCTTGAAATCCAAACTCCAGGGTCTAGATGGCAGACCACCAGAATCAGCCATGGTAACGAAATCCTTGTTGATAGACTTGTATTCCTTGCATCACTTGTAGCCCTCAAGTCCTCAGATATTAACATCATCTTGGGAATGGATTGGATGACAGCTCATCATGCCAAGATTGATTGTTACACAAGATCTGTTCAGCTTACACACCCATCTGGCAAGATAGTCACTGTCCCCACTAGAGTTGCAAAGCGTCAGCTCTATTCTCTTAATGCCAGCCCTCTTCCAGACCTTGAAGATATACCGGTAGTCCGTGACTTTCCGGATGTCTTTCCAGAGGAACTGCCAGGTGTTCCACCTGACAGAGATGTAGAGTTTGTCATAGATCTTATCCCCGGAACAGCTCCAATCTCCCGGAGACCTTACAAGATGGCACCCTTAGAACTAGCCGAGCTTAAGAAACAACTTGATGAGTCCTTGCAAAAGGGTTTCATCCGTCCTAGTTCTTCTCCTTGGGCTTGCCCCGTCCTCTTCGTCAAAAAGAAGGATGGTACGGACCGGATGATTGTAGATTATCGTCCCGTTAATTTGGTCACGATAAAGAACAAGTATCCGCTCCCCAGGATCAATGACCTGTATGATCAGCTCGCTGGATCCTCAGTCTTCTCCAAGATGGATTTAAGGTTAGGATACCACCAAATTAAGATCAGAAATGGGGACATTCCCAAGACAGCTTTTGTCACTCGTTATGGTCAGTATGAGTACACCGTCATGTCCTTTGGCCTAACCAACGCCCCAGCCACATTCTCCCGCTTGATGAACTCGATCTTCATGGAGTACTTGGATAAGTTCGTCGTGGTTTACCTCGATGATATTCTTATTTACTCGAAGAACGAGGAAGAGCATGCCGAACATCTTAGACTTGTTTTAGAAAAACTCAGAGAGCACCGCCTTTATGCCAAGTTCTCCAAGTGTGAATTTGGTTGCCAGAAGTGACCTACTTAGGCCACGTAATCTCTGGTAAGGGCATTGCTGTCAATCCCGAGAGAGTTCAAGCCGTTCTCGATTGGACCCCACCTGAGACCGTTAAACAAGTTAGGAGTTTCCTTGGTCTAGCCAGCTATTGTCGCCGCTTTGTTGAAAACTTCTCCAAAGTAGCCAAACCCCTCACGGAACTTCTCAAGAAAGATAAAAAGTTCGAGTGGTCCCCACAGTGTGAGTACAGTTTTCAGGAACTGAAAAGACGCCTGACTTCTGCTCCCATACTTGTGCCACCGGATTTCACTAAAGACTTTATTATCTACTGCGACGCCTCACGACAGGGACTAGGTTGCATTCTTATGCAGGATCGTCATGTGATTGCCTATGCATCCCGACAGTTGCATCCACATGAGGAGAATTATCCTACACATGATCTAGAGCTTGCAGCCGTAGTCTATGCACTCAAGACCTGGCGACATTACCTCCTTGGTAAACGTTGCGAGATTTACACCGACCACCAGAGTCTCAAGTATATCTTCACCCAACCAGATTTGAACCTTAGGCAAAGACGTTGGTTGGAGTTGATTACAGATTATGATCTAGGAATTACCTACACCCCAGGCAAAGCCAATGTCATGGCTGATGCTCTAAGCCGTAAATCCTATTGCAACAATCTCATGTTGCAGCAAGGCCAACCACTTCTCCATGAGGAATTCTGTAAGCTTAATCTTCACATAGCTCCTCGCGGATTTCTTTCTACCTTGGTGGCGAAACCTACCCTTGTGGATCTTATCATAGAAGCCCAGAAGCATGATACGGGGATTACCCGGATCAAGAGAAACATTAAGAAGGGAGTTGGTGGATGTTTCTCTATGGATGATCATGGTGTTGTTTTCTTTGAGAATCGCTTGGTGGTTCCCAAGAAGCAACATCTTCGTCAGTTGATTCTTAAGGAGGCACATGAATCTCCTCTCACGATTCATCCCGGTAGCACTAAGATGTATCAGGACCTACGCCAGAGGTTCTGGTGGACTAGGATGAAGAGAGAAATCGCAGAGTTCATTGCTAAATGTGACGTTTGTCGTCGCGTTAAGGCAGAGCATCAGAGACCTGCTGGCACCCTTCAGCCTTTAGCTATTCCTGAATGGAAATGGGATAAAGTTGGTATGGACTTCATCACCGGCTTTCCCAGGACCAAGAGAGGGAATAACGCTATCTTCGTAGTCGTTGATCGTCTTTCCAAAGTGGCTCACTTCCTTCCTGTTCGAGAAAATATCACTGCTAGTCAGCTCGCTGACTTATATATTTCTCGAATAGTATCACTCCATGGTGTTCCACTAGAGATCAATTCAGACTGTGGCAGTCTTTTCACTTCTCATTTCTGGGAGAGTTTCCAAACTGCCATGGGAACCCATCTTTCCTTCAGTACCGCTTTCCACCCTCAGTCGAGTGGTCAGGTGGAACGGGTCAATCAAATTCTCGAAGACATGCTCAGAGCTTGCGTTATCTCATTCGGTATGGATTGGGAGAAATGTCTTCCTTTCGCTGAGTTTGCTTATAACAATAGCTACCAATCCAGCCTCAAGAAAGCTCCTTTTGAGGTTCTCTATGGACGAAGATGTCGAACACCTTTGAACTGGTCAGAAACCGGTGAAAGACAATTCTTTGGACCGGACATGATCCAGGAGGCAGAAGAGCAAGTTCGCATCATTCGTGAGAATTTGAAAACAGCCCAGTCTCGTCAAAAGAGCCAGTATGATCGTCATCATAAGGATATGACTTATGAAATTGGCGACCAAGCTTACCTTCGGTTACTCCTCTGAAGGGCACCCATCGTTTCGGTATCAAGGGCAAGTTGGCTCCTCGTTACATTGGTCCCTTTTGCGTTCTCGCTAAACGAGGAGAGGTTGCCTACCAGTTGGAACTACCCCCACATCTTTCTCGAGTTCATGATGTCTGCCACGTCTCTCAACTCAGGCGTTGCTTCTCGGATCCCATCCGCGGAGTGGACCACGAAACGCTTGATCTCCAAGATAACCTCACATACCGAGAGTACCCGGTTCACATTCTTGATCAAGCAGAGCGTGTCACTCGACGTCAGAACATCAAGTTTCTCAAAGTTCAGTGGTCTCATCATTCCGAGAGAGAAGCTACTTGGGAGCGAGAAGATCGTCTTCGACTGGAGTACCCCGCTTTCTTTCCGTCAACCCTTGAATCTCGGGACGAGATTTTTTCAAGTGGGGGCAAGTTGTCACATCCCTAGTCTGGTATGACTTAGACTAGCTAGCCATTTGTGCATCATATTTAAAATTCATTTAAATTTGAAATGAGGATTGGTGGAACCCTCAGAATCATTTTTGAAAATGACCCAAATAAAAATTTCTCCAAAAAGGGTCCAAGAAAATGCTCATGATGCCCTCTGAAAATATTGGACAGAGATAAAAATCAAAACAATATTTTTAGGAGCTCATGGATATTTATTTTGGCCATTTGGATTAATTCGATAAATATTTGCATTGGAAATATATTTCTATATATATGAAATATGGTCCAAAAATTATGCCATTTATAAAGGAGCTCTGGAATAATATATCTAGCTCCTGCAAAAATTGACATAAGGTAATAAATTGATTTAGTATTTTATTAAATCAAACAATGTCAGAAAAATTAGAAAACAAAAATAAAAAGAAGGAGGGGCTTACCTGGAGCTCCCCCCTGTGCAGCCCAGCCGCAGCAGGCCGGCCCAGCCAGCAGGCGGCCCAGCCCACCTGGCCCCCCCTCCTCTGTCGTCTTCCTCCCCGACAGGGGGACGGCGCGTGCCCGGCGCGCGCGCGCGCCACCGCGCCACGCCACCTCCCTCCCTGCTTGCCTGGAGCCTCCTCGTCGCCCTGGGACGCCGGACGACGCCACGCAGCCCCCCCGTACCCTATCACTCTCCCCCGATTCTTCCTCTCCTCTCCCT
>NC_041388.1:161660839-161671282 GCF_002162155.2 Triticum dicoccoides
TTCATTGGGAATGAATTGGAGTGTTACGATATGTTCTGATGCTGAGAGTGAAGTGTGTGAACACGATTTGGTAAAGGTAGCGGTGAGAGGCCATGTAGGAGTACATGGTGGGTTGTCTCACTGGAACCATCCTTAAGCACTGAGTTCTATGTATGTTGTCCAATGACTCGATACTACCACACATTGGGTTCCGGTAACTCGACCCCTCTCGACTTATTAACCAACTTGGTCTCTGTCCAGGAGTCGCAACTAGTTTCTGGTGTTTGTAGGTAGTGCTATTTTTCTACCAAGTGGCACCCGGCAGGGTGGGCTTGGGACAGACTAGGCACACGTGGCCTGGTGTACCGAGTGGCACCCGGATGGTGGGCTCGGGAACCCTGTACACATCGTTTGGGGCCGTAAGCGACACCCCGGCCGGATCTCCTTGCGGATGGAACCCGAATAGGTGATAAACATGGACTAGAGTCTTGTGTGGTTAGTCAGGTCGTGGCCGACACCCTCGCCAGGCTTCCGCTTGAAGGTTGCCGAGATACATGACGTGTACATGGCGGTAAGTGGCGAGAGCGTGTGTGAAGAAGTACACCCCTGCAGGGTTAACATGATCTATTCGAATAGCTGGGTCCGCGGTTATGGACTTCTTGGATGCTTACATGGTACATAGACAACTTGAAGTGGATACTCTAAAATTCTCAAGACATGTGTGAGTGCTATGGATGGCCTTCTCGTAGGGAGACGGGGATGAATCCATAGTAGTGTATTGTGTGGTGCTTAGTGGACTCGTGTACGTTGTTTCACCTCCAGAGTTTCTGGTAGTCGTAGAACAGGATAGCCACAGAGTCAAAGCTGGCTTGCTGCAACTAAACCCCACATTACCCTCTTGATACAAATGCATGTATGATAGGATCTGATGTAAGTCTTGCTGAGTACCTTTGTACTCATGTTGCTTTAATTATGTTTTTGCAGCGGAGACTTCGGTCTTACTAGTGTTCTCGTGGACTTCGACTAGTAGCTAGTACCTCAGCTACGATCTTGATCGGATGTTGTAGATAGTCAGGCTCTTCGGCCTTTTTCATTTGTAGATGTCTGTACCCAGACATTTAATGCTTCCGCTTGTTGCCTGTATGCTCTGTATGATGGGTTTTGTGACCCCTGTTTGCAATAAATGCTATGATGGCTCTTCTGAGCCTTTATCTATATGATTGTTGAGTTATGCTGTGATGCCATGTTGTACAGCACATACTTGCATGTTATGCGTACGTGTAATGTGTATTGCTATGTGTGGGATCTGACTATCTAGTTGTTTATTCTTAGTAGCCTCTCTTACCGGGAAATGTCTCCTAGTGCTTCCACTAAGCCCTGGTAGCTTGCTACTGCTCCGGAACACTTAGGCAGGCCGGCATGTGTCCTTCTTCGATCCTGTGTCTGTCCCTTCGGGGAAATGTCACGCGATGAATACCGGAGTCCTGCTAGCCCGCTACAGCCCGGTTCGCCGGAGTCCTGTTAGCCCAGTGCTACAGCCTGGATTCACTCGCTGATGACCGACACGTTCGATGCTGGGTCATGGATGCCTGTCCCTGTAAGTTAGTGCCACTTTGGGTTTACGACTAGCCATGTCAGCCCGGGCTCTTTATCATATGGATGCTAGCGACACCATCATATACGTGTGCCAAAAGGCGCAAACGGTCCCGGGCAAAGGTAAGGCGACACCCGTGGGGATACCGTGCGTGAGGCCGCAAAGTGATATGAGGTGTTACATGCTAGATCGATGTGGCATTGAGTCGGGGTCCTGACAGCTTCCCCTGTATCCCCAACACCTGATTGCATAACTAGAAAGTTTTGGGAGTTTATAAGTGGGAATTCAAGTAGCTCCTAGAATAATCTTTCCAACAGACACATGATAAGATATGGGATCTATCATATGTTTGTTTCCGGCTTATTTTGCAAGCCAATCCTTGCTTTGTTTTTGTTGTGATATTCGATATGCTTCAATGTCAAGTGTTGATTCCATACCTTTCCTAAGCGATGTTCTCACATTTCTATGTGAATATTAATTCTTCATGATAATCGAGATTGTCATGTCAATACTTTTCAACCGGTGTGTTTCTCTTCAAGTGGATCCGATCATTTTCAACATTTGCAAGATCAATGCTCAGTTATTCACAACGGTGTTTGTTTCATCCGTCCTAAGTTGTCTTTGTTTTCCCGCCCTCCCACCCTTTTTCTTCAAGGACTCGGATTTCTTATTAAAGTATCCTTTTATTGTTGCGAAGCCTCTCCATTCTTTTAAGTCAATGTTGAAAGGATCGATATGGTTGACTAGAGGGGGGGTGAATAGGCAACTAGCAATTTTTAGCTTTGCTTTAACAATTTAAACTTTGCATTAAAGTAGGTTTTCTAGATATGCAACTAAGTGAGCAACCTATATGATGCAACAAAGATAGGAACACAAGCAAGCAAGAGATATATCACAGATAAGCTTGCACAAGTAAAGGCACGAGATAACCAAGAGTGGAGCCGGTGGAGACGAGGATGTGTTACCGAAGTTCCTTCCCTTTGAGGGGAAGTATGTCTCCGTTGGAGCGGTGTGGAGGCACAATGCTCCCCAAGAAGCCACTAGGGCCACCGTATTCTCCTCACGCCCTCACACAATGCGAGATGCCGTGATAACACTATTGGTGCCCTTGGAGGCAGCGACCGAACCTTTACAAACAAGGTTGGGGCAATCTCCACAACTCAATTGGAGGCTCCCAACGACACCATGAAGCTTCACCACAATGGACTATGGCTCCGCGGTGACCTAAACCGTCTAGGGTGCTCAAACACCCAAGAGTAACAAGATCCGTAAGGGATTAGTGAGGGAATCAAATTTCTCTTGGTGGAAGTGTAGATGGGGGCCTTCTCAACCACACCCGAGCAAATCAACAAGTTTGATTGGCTAGGGAGTGAAATCGGGCGAAAATGGAGCTTGGAGCAACAATGGAGATTAGGGTTGGAAGAGGTGGTCAACTAGAGGAAGAAGACACCCCTTTTATAGCTTAGGACAAAAATCCAACCGTTATCCACCTACCAGCCCGCGACCAGCGGTACTACCGCGCCAGACCAGCAGTACTACCGTAGGGCCACGCGGTACTTCCGCTTGCTGACAAGCGGTACTACCGCAAGGCCACGCGGTACTACTGTGCGGACCCGCGGTACTACCGCAGCAGCAGCTAGGGAAGACCTGTAGCACAAGAGCTGAGGGCGGTACTGCCGCGGGCGCGGTACTACCGCTCCCCCTTGCGGTACTACCGCAAGGCAGGAAACCCCTAGCCTGGGAAGAGCGCGGATAAAGAAACATCCATTCCTACTTCTGCTGGTAAACGGAAGAAGCAAAAATCCGACACAGTACTAGCGCAGAGGAGCGGTACTACCACCTGGCAGCTGATCCAGGCCGCGCACGGTACTACCGCGCAAGGGATGCGGTACTACTGTAGTGGTGCGGATGTAAAAAATTACATCCGCCCCTACTACAACGAAGGAGCGGTACTTGGCCTGGGGGCCATGGTACTGCGGCTCCAGAGGAGCGGTACTACCATGGGCACCTACGGTACTACCGCGCCGAAGTGTGGTACTACCGCTCAACAAGGAGCAGTACTACCGCAAGCACACCAACAGCAGTCAGGACAAGGGAAAAGAGGATCAATGGACGATGCTCCAAAGTGCAGGGGAAAGGAGGGGACAAGGAAGAAAACGTGTACGTGATGATTCCATCCAAACCTTTCTGACCCGGACCCCCTCTTGATAGTACGGCTTTCCTATGACTCAAATCCACCAAAAAGAAACGTAGAAAAGACGCCGTCTTCAACAGTCTTCGAGGGGCACCAAACCGTCTTATGCCTAGCGATGAAACGTCTGGGAAACTCAAGGCACATGATTAGTCCGCAAAAGCATTGTCATCAATCATCAAAACACCTTAGGGATAAATATGCCCTTACAAATGTTCTTATCCGGTGATTCTCAGGAAGATACTAATGGAGCTTCAAGTTCATCATTCTTAGTTCTCTTTTCTTCTCCGTTGGATTCAATTCAAGCTTTCGGTGTTGATCATATTCCTTTCTGTGTTTCAAATGTGTTCTCATGCCGGTGCACCTCTTAATCATCCACTCTTGCTATTCTATTGTTCCGGAGTGCTGAAGATGCCTTAGAAGATTCGTTTCCATTCTTAATCCATTCAAGTTATTTCGTGGTTGTTACCTCATTCAAGCCATTTAATTCAACCAGTGCAATCTCTCTTTTCAAGCAATCACTTCAATGGTGTATCTTTTGAGTGGGCCCTAACCCACAGGTCTTTACCCAGGATCTTACCTGACTCTTCTAATTTTCCAAAGTTATTTTCAAAATCATTTCAAAGTTTGACGTAAGAATGAATTTTCATCAGTCAAATGCCTTTCTCGAAGATCTTTCAAAGTCTTTTCATCGTTGGTTCAACCTTTCTAATTTTCATCCCGGAGTATCTCAACAATTCATGGTGGTATTTCTCGTCGTCATTCTCGCGTTTCTGAAGTCCGAAGAAGAGTTCCTCTTAAACTCTTACCCTTTCTTCCAAAGATGGGAAGTTCAAGCTTGATGCCATCCTTTCATAATTGTTTTCGATTGCGAGAATCCTTTTCACCCTTCTGGAGCATTTCAGGAGTTGTTTTCGTTTTTCTTGATCATCCAAAGGCCATCATTTCAGAAGATTTATTCATTCTCAGCTTTCAGCTCTCATTCTCCAAATCTTACTGGTGCATCTTTCAAGTGTTCATTCGTTTCTAATTCTTCCCGATGAATTCCGCCTTTGCTTCGCTCTTTTCCAATTCTTATGGTGGTTTGTTCAAAGATTCTTCTTCCTTCATTATCATATCAATTCATTCATTGTTTCAATCCTTCCGGTGGTTCGTTGAAGACCTTCTCAAGTTTGCGCTATATCTATCTTAATCCTTTCTACGAGAATAAGTAGTATGCCAAATCCGTTGCTTGACATCAATTTAAGTTGATGAAGGATACACATAACATAATTCTTATTATTGTTTCTTCCAAGTGGTCTAGTTTCTTCTTACAGAGTTGTTCACCATGTCACATTTCTCGGTTCGAGATACTTCATCTTTTTTTATTCTGGAGTTCCAAGCTCTCTCAATTATATTGTCGCGAAACTCCATCTAAATCATCGCAAGGCTCCACCTTCTTGTTTCAACTTCTTTTTCCTTCAATCATCCTTTTATTACCGGAGTTCTTCATTGAGGCTCTACATGGTGCTTCGTCAGGGTTCTTTTCATTCTTCAATTGTTCTTCAAGATTTTTCTCAAAGTTGTAATCCGCCAAGCTATACTCTATAATAAACATGGTGTTCAACACATGTTTAGTTTTGAGGAGTTCAAGTATTCTTCATCTTGCATTCCAAAGTGGAATTCGTTCTCTCTTGTCTTTTGAGGTGGTGTTATGTCACTCTTGCACCGACCTATCCCTCTCGCTCCCCTGCTCGTTCCCACCGCCGCCAGAAGCCATCTCCCTCGACTCCTCCTCTAGCGCCGCCAGAGACATGCACGCAGGCGCAGTCCTTTGCTTCGACCCAACATCATCCTTTCCCTCGTTCTCTTATGCCGCCTCCCCCTCATATCGATCTCTCCCTGTCCTCTCGCTCAAGCTAACCACCCCGCGGCCCCGCGAGCTCGCCTGCCCGCACGGCCATGGCTTCGCCGCCCTCGACCCGGCTCGCCCTCGACGCCCCCTTCGCTGGAGCCCTTCCTCCGCCTCTGCTTTGGCCTCCCACAACAGCCACGCCGCGCCCTCAAGTGCCTCACCTCCCACAGCCGGTCCAGGACCTCCTCGTCGCCTCCTCGTCTACCTGGCGCCACTGACTTGTAAGCTCCATCGCCAGGGGAGGAGACCCTCGACCTATCCCCTTCGGCCCCGACTCCGGCGAGCGCCGCCCTGTCGACTCTCCTCCGCGCGACGCCTCCCCTCTGCTGCCTCGTTCCTTTGCCTGCGACTGCCCTTTTCTTTCTCGCCTTGCCTCACGCGACCCACATGGGCGCTGGCCATGGAGGCCACCGTGCCGGCCTGCAGCTTCGTGCGTGCTGCCTTGCCTTCCTGCTACTTCGTCCGACTTCGGACGACCTCCATCGAGCTCGCCCGGCCACCTTCGACCTCGGCGTGGCCCTGCCTCCACTAGCAGCCTCCTGGAGCCGGCCATTTCCATGGGTTCGGGGAGCCCCAAGTCTTGTCCGTGGCCTCGTTGGCTGTTCATGTTATGCTGTTGGCTTTCTCCATCGTCTCCCTGGGCTCACCAAATCCTGTACCAGGAGCCCAAGCCGGAAGACTCCGTGGATGTGCATCTCACTTGTGCCATTTTGGATCGTCAAGAATATTTCGAGATTCGCCAAGTACCATTACGCCAGGAGACCATGGATCCGTGAAGTTCCACTACCGTCGCCATGGATCCGACAAGTTCGCGAGTACGACCACTTACCACAACGACCTTGTACCACTACTGTCGACGAAGACATGTGCACCGCAAGCGTCAAGTTCAACTACCGTCGACGGCGAAGGGTTTGGAGTCATCGGGCACCTCTCTAAACGAACGGGAACGACTATCATAGCCGAGATCGCGAGAACCTCTACCGACGACCTCGGAACGTGTACGATGACCGTTGTCGAAGACCCGTACCTCTACCACTTCCTGAACATGTACCACGACTTCAATGACTTCCGTGAACCGCTACTTCCACGATGGCCGTGAACGACTACTTCCCTCGACGAACTCGATACGCTTCGAAGGTATAGCCCCGAGACGACCGTCCGAGAATGATTGCTTGTGTTGTATGAGATGCACCGGTTGTCTGCACTGTGTCGGTAGTGTCTCTCGCTTCCATGCTGTCGACACTTGGGACACCCGGTAACCTGGAGGACCCCACCTTCTATCTCATGTTACGCTCCTATCACTTTTCCTTTTGAACCGGTATCTCCGTGAGCTATCGGAACCGGAATGTTGCCGTGGCACCATTTCCGTTGTCATTGTCATGGCACCCCATTATTTCCACCACGGTGACAAATGTTTCATAATTCTCTTATCAACATTTTCATAAAATTGATTAAACTTGCATATGCCATTCGCATCATGATAATAACTTTTAAAATGTTTAAAATTGTTGTTTGTATTAAATTGCTAATGCATATGGGGATTTACTGGAATTGTTGTTTGTTATTTCCGGCCTCATTTAAACTTGCCTAAATGTTTAGTTTACTTATGCTCCACCTCTTACCATGTTTAAACAACATTTAATTTGTTGAGTAGTTTAAACGGGAGAGAACTAAATAATTAAATGTGGTGTTGTCGGTGTCAAAACCAGCGGATCTCGGGTAGGGGGTCCCGAATTGTGCGTCTAAGGCGGATGGTAACAGGAGGCAGGGGACACGATGTTTTACCCAGGTTCGGGCCCTCTTGATGGAGGTAAAACCCTACGTCCTGCTTGATTTATTCTTGATAATATGTGTAGTACAAGAGTTGATTTACAACGAGATCGGAGAGGCTAAACCCTAGAAGCTAGCCTATGGTATGATTATATGTTGTCCTACGGACTAAAACCCTCCGGTTTATATAGACACCAGAGGGGGCTAGGGTTACACAAGGTCGGTTATAAAGGAGGAGATATCCATATCCGTGTTGCCTAGCTTGCCTTCCACGCCAAGTAGAGTCCCATCCAGACACGAGACGAAGTCTTCAATCTTGTATCTTCATAGTCCAACAGTCCGGACAAAGGATATAGTCCGGTTGTCCGGAGACCCCCTAATCTAGGACTCCCTCAGTAGCCCCTGAACCAGGCTTCGATGACGATGAGTCCGGCGCGCAGTTATTGTCTTCGGCATTGCAAGGCGGGTTCCTCCTCCGAATACACCACAGAAGAATTTGAATACAAGGATAGTGTCCGACCCTGCAAAATAAGTTCCACATACCACCGTAGAGAGAATAATATTACCACAAATCTAATCTGCTGACGCGTTTTGGCAACATGACATCATTCCATGGCCCGGTGATTATTCGAACCATTTTTCTTTAACCAGCCCCGCACATAACCCGAGGCGGTTTCTTGACACGTCTTGTCAAAGCAGATATCGTGTCCCCCTCATTATGGGATTCTCATTAATACGGGCATGGGTAACCCAACCGCGCCACCAATTATGGCGCTTGGGGGATAAGCGAGTTTTACCAGGCTAGTGGGGACGCATAGTTTCGTCCGCCCTTATAAAGGGATAAGGTTTAACCTTCTTCTACCCACACCTTCTTCCTCCTTGCTCATCCATTCTCGCGCACTCGAGCTCCAACGCCCAAGTCCACATCCTTCTCCTAAACCTTCTCCAAACATGTCCGGAGTGGGAGGCAAGTGGATGGCTTCCTCCATTACGGAGGGACACATCAAAAAGCTGCACGGGGCCGGATACTTAGCCGCGGATATCGCGCATCGGCTGCCCGCTGCAGGGCAGATCGTCCCTACCCCGGAACCTCACGAGAGGGTAGTTTTCCTCCACCACTTCCTCCACAGACTGGGGTTTCCCCTCCATCCATTCGTCCACGGTCTTATGTTCTACTACGGGCTGGACTTTCATGATCTGGCCCCAAATTTCGTCCGCAACATTTTGGCGTTCATCGTCGTGTGTGAGGCTATCCTCCGCATCCGTCCCCACTTTGGCCTGTGGCTGAAAACCTTCAATATCAGCCGAAGGTGGTGGGCGGCCAGCAAGCGGAATGCGGCGGAGCCATGGTGGGCAAGATGCCCAACGTTATATGGCTCGAGGGCTCCTTCATGGAGACCATAAAGCGGTGGCAATCGGCGTGGTTCTACATCACCGAGCCGCGCGACACCAACTGGGTGGCGGTCCCCGAGTTTCGATCCGGAATCCCCATGCGGTTCACTTCCTGGAAGGAGAAGGGCATGTCTTGGGGTTCATCGATGGAGCTGGACGGACTCTAGAAATGTATCCAGAACATGGCAAGCAAGAAACTTAAGCTTGTCAACATAGTCCAAGTCATGCTCTTCTGCCGGATCCTCCCGTGTCAACAATGGGATTTCAACTTATGGGATGTTCAAGGGCGCCGAGGTCCCTCCCTCTCTCATCGAGGACCGCGGGCTAAGCGCGAAGCCCCCTGCGAATCCGGTAAGTTCTGTACATCTGGTAGGGTATTTACTTCCCATTGCTTAACCACGTGCAGGGTCTGAGCTCCCATGCCTTTGACAGGACTGGGTGGAGGCATCGGAGCAGATCGACTGTCCGGCCCCTCCGCCCGAAGATACTGCGGACGCTCTCCTGACGGAGATGCTGACTCCGGCTCCTTACAAGGTGCCGGAGAAGACTAAGAAGAAGGCCAAGGGAATCCGAAAGAGTTCCCGGCGCCAGGTGGTATCGGACTCATCGTCCGATGACTCCGCGACGCACTCCTCCCACGAAGACGAGGAGGAAGATGAAGATGCTCCCCTTCAGCCGGGGGAGACAAGAAAAGGAAGGCAGCCCCAACCGGGGGGCGGGGGGCGAAGGGTCCAAGAAGGGAAGGACTCTCCTTCCGGACTGCTCCACCACCGCCGCCGAAGGCGAAGACGAGTGGCTGCTCAGGGTCAAGCCCCTGGCGAAGTCATAAGTATTCGGATACTAGAGTAACTCATAGCATACCTCTATTGCACTGCTTCTCCTAATGTCGAATATGATTATGCAGACCGCCCCAAGCCCGTATCGACGTATCCTCGTCGGACGGCTCCTTGGACTCGTCGGATATGGATAGCGATCCACTCCCGACCGCCACCTCCCCTTGCCCTACGGACAATGCCGAGGTATTGTCTCAAGAGGCACCGGGTCGAGGGGAGACAGTCCCGGAGGCGCCCCAAGGCGACCTTCCGGACTCCGGGAGCTAAGGGAGTAAGGCTCCCGAGGGCTCCGAGTTCGGCCTTCAGCCGAACACTGCACCGGAACCTCCAGTGGTAACGGACTCGGGCATGCGGCCTCCTTCCAAAAGGGGCAAGACGCCCATGCCGGTGACCTATGTCCATCCAGAGGCACCGGACAACCTGCTGGGAGCGCTTCGCGGTGCTTCCATCGACGAAGAGCACCGCACTATTATGAGTATGGTGATCAAGAAGGTTCAGTCCGCTAAGAGCGGACTGACTGAAGCCTGTGCTAGCCTTCTAACAGGCTTTGAGGTAAGTATTTAAAATATAGGAAAAATATTACCGCATAGACAGTAGCCCCTGATGCCCTGTTTGGTGTTCACAAAGAAAAGCCGAATAGAGGATCAAATAACATCTGCAGGAGTCTAATATAAGTATGTCTATATGCGTATGCAGGCTTCGCTGCTGACCTCTGCCGCACTGACTGTGGAGGTCGCCGCACTGAAGCAGGACCTCAAGGGGTCCGAGAAAGAGCTCGGCCTTGCTAAGA
>NC_041388.1:161671538-161700019 GCF_002162155.2 Triticum dicoccoides
TCTAATCCCAGGATTAAAATAACTATTTGGATCACGGCTGGCCCTATATAGGCCCGACGGGGTGTTTCCGAACTCCCGAAAAATAAAAGAACCGGCCCACACAGTTGTCTTCCACCTCCCGTTCCCCACATCTCCCACGGACGCAGATCCACCCCGCGCGCCCCCACACCCGAACCGCTGGCGAACCACCGCCCCCGGCACATCGCGCCTCCCGGCCGCCTCCTCCCGCAACCGCCACAGTGGTTGCCTCCATCCCCAACCGCCGCTCGGGCACCTCGTTCGGGATCCCACTGCCACCCTGTGCGTCGATGAGCTTCAGGACCCCGCTGCCACACCGCGCGTCGTCGGCCTCCCGAAACTCGCCGCCACCTCATGCGCTGCCGGCCTCCTGAAACCCGCCGCCACCCAGTGCGCCGCCCTATGTCGCCACCACATCCCCGTGATGCGCCATGCATAGCTCCGTGCACCGCTTCCCTTTCCTCCCCCACAACTTGGCTGCAGCTTCCCCAACCTCGGCGTGCGGAGTCGTCCTCTTGCCTCTATCAACCAAATTCCACTGTCACCATGGTCTGATACCCTATGTTGCCATTATTGCGTGGTCGCTTCATCAAACTGACGTCCACCATGCCGACCTGTTTTGACACGTCGACTGACGTGGGGGCTTCATTGTCACGCTATCAAACTACTCTGTTTCCTCAGCTGGACCGGGGGCTTCCCCTCGGCACTTTGGCACCGTCATGCTATCACTTTGTCAAGTCGAGCTCTTCGCTCGGGTACGTCAAGACTAGTTTGGGGGTTGGGACCTTGAGCCACTACAAGCTCGGCCCAAGTCACACCGAGCACATTAACCAGCTAAGTCGCTTTCATGCTCAAAAAATTTTAAGTTTTAAATATTTTTTTCGGTTCGACCAAGCATTACACTTTTTTGACAAAAAGTCGTTTGCGAAAAACTTTCTTTGTCAAAACCTTGTTTGTTACAAACAAATTCAAATAAAATACCCCGTTTACGATTGTCACGATCGGGTCATCCGAGCTCGGACCTCAGACTGGGTGAAGTCGAAAGCTAGTGCTCTTATTGTTTTCAATCATGGTCGGCACACAACGGAACTCATGAATACAAAAAATCTATTGCACAAGTCTCATAGTAACAATGAGCAACCGAAGAAAGGTACCGATGGAGGTACTATTTTCTTCGAAGATGCTTCTTACACTTCATCAGTAATATAGCATAAGTTCCCTGAGCGCGCTTTGTCTGTTATAGCCTTATGGCCTGATTGCCTGGTTATCGGAAACACCATCGATATTCTCGACATGTGTAGTACATAACACTTTTCGGCCCTTGTCCGAAGAGGGAGAAGCCGACGGTCGGTTAAGACGCGTTTAAAGTTCGGATGAACACATATATGATATAAGTACTTCGGTACATACAATCATTATACATGAAATTATTTTACCCAAATCACTTGGGGGCTCTTAAATTAATATGAGTAGTTTTGTAATAGATGTTTTCTTTTTAGTCGTTGCAAAATCTTTTTCTACCACTCCTTTATCGACTCAAGTGTATGATCAATAGCCGGGAAGCCTGGTTTCTCTCTAAAGCCGCTCGCGTTTAGTTCGCTAAACTGGCCCGAGAAACACTCCGCCTTCGGGATAGGGAGGTTGAAGCCGAGGGCTGACCCACTTGAACTCTAGAGATCAGATGTGTCATGTCAAAGCATGACGGAAGTACAATTTTAAGACCAATTTCTTATTGGCACCAAAACAGCTTGATTCAATCTAGACGCAAAGTTTTTTACGCATGTTTTTGGCCTTTGGGCTTATAACATCTTTTCACCTATTTTATGTTTTCCTTTCAGGAAGCAGGACATTCTCTTGGTTGAGGTTTTCGGCATGAAACTCTTTTCTAAAACTACAGTTCGACATCTTTTCTGCCGTGCCCCACCTCGGTATTGTCAAAACATACATGACAGTTGAACTAGTTCCCGAGGAGGTACGATCCTAGGGTCGGCCATGTTGCCCAACCCAATTCTCGCGGGGCTACTGCATTGGCAATCCAATGCAGAAAATTTAAGTGCAATATAGTTTTCGAGGAGATTATGATCCTCAGGTTGGTCGGCCGCACCCAACCCGAGTCTCGAGGACTTTGCACACTGCTTTTTGTGTCCCGAAGTATTCTGCCGAGCTAAGAGTTGATCCTCAGGTCGATTTTGCGAATCAACCTGAGTCTCAGGGGCTACTGTGATCAGCGGTCTTATGTCATCCTTCAGGTGCATCTTGGGTTTTAGACCGATACACACGTTGAGGGCTACTGGCTATATATCTCGGCAGAGAATAAATTGCACCAATCAAAAATATTGACAAAAAATCGGCCCGTGGTCGGGGTGGTGCACCACCTCGGAAGCAGTCCGGCATAAAGCTCGGGCACCAGTGGCTGGCTCCATAAAGGGCATTTCTGGCATTAAGCTCGGCTAAACTCCTTCAACTTTTTTTGAACCAAGGTTTATCTATGGCACCTCGGACACAGTCCGGCGTTGGAGCTTGGACACAGTCCGACATTGGAGCTTGGACATAGTCCGACGTTGGAGCTCAGATAAAGCCCGGCGTTGGAGCTTGGACATAGTCCAGCGTTGGAGCTCGGGTACATTCCGACGTTGGTGCTCGGCTGCAAAAGATACCTCGAATGTAGTTCGGCGTTGGAGCTCGGACGCTGCCGCCCGGGAACAACTTCAAACCCAAGGTGTGGCATAAAAATAAAAAGGCATTGATAAAGGCCGCAAACTTAAAGGGGCTCCTTGGATACCCGACGTGTAAACTCTTCGGATGCACTTCGGCGATGCTCAAGATCGAAGATGATAAGATTTGTTGAACTAGTTTTCAAGACCAACGACCGAAGATGAAGAACAGTTTGGAAGAATCGAGGAGCGTCCCCAACTTGAAGACCGGTTCAGGGGGCTACTAACGGTGTCCTGGACTAGGGGGGTACTCACCACGTCGTCTCCCGACCAGTGGGTCGGGCCGAGGACCCCCATGGCGGTTCACTATTGGGCCAGTTCGGACAGCCCATGCCGTATACAAGGGAGATCCCACAAAGACTTGGCGCTTAAGACGAGGACTCTCCTAAACCCTAGGCCTCCGGTGTGTTATATAAACCGAGGCTAGGCTAGTCAATAGACATCTCATATTCATTACTACAATCTCGTGGTAGATACTTGTATTATGTACTATCCCCATATGAATACAATCAAAAGAAGGATGTAGGGTTTTACCTCCATCAAGAGGGCCTGAACCTGGGTAAAACCCCATGTCCGTGTTACCATCGCTCCAAGACGCCTAGCTTAGGACCCCTACTACGAGATATGCCGGATATAGAATCGACATAGCCCATGCTCACTTTTTGCTCATCATGACTGGAAAGTACAAATACACATGTCCAGAACAGTATGACCGAATCATCTCCGCTGAGCTCCCTAACAAGCACAAGTACCCAAAGTTATACAAAATGGTAATCAAACATATGATGCATGGTCCTTGCGGTGCATTGAATAAATTTTTTCCATGCACAAAGAATCGTCCGTCATGCAAGAACAATTATCCAAGGCCATTTAATGAAACTACAATCCAAGGAAAGGACTCCTGCCCACTGTATAGGAGACGCAATGATGGTCGGACTGAAACGGTACGAAAATGCCAACTGGATAATAGGTGGGTGGTTCCTTACAACCCATATCTTTTGTGGATGTTCAACTGCCACATAAATGTTGAGATATGCTCGAGCATTAAAGCCGTTAAGTACTTGTTCAAATACATCTATAAGGGACATGACCGAGCATCTGTATCTGTAACTGACAAAGTGGACGAAGTTGCAATTGACGAGATTAAACAGTATAGAGATGCGCGGTGGGTGACACCTCCGGAAGCACTATGGAGAATATATGGCTTCGAATTAAGCAAAATACACCCACCAGTCTTGCAACTGCAGCTACATCTTCCAAATATGCACATGGTTTCATACCATGGCATGGAATAAATAAAGAATATTATTGACCGTGATGGCACATAAAGATCAATGTTGGCTGCGTACTTTGAAGCAAACAACTTACATGAGAAAGCACGAGGCATACTATACAGAGACTTTCCGGAATATTATACTTGGCAAAGACAAGGGAAGTTTTGGCAGGAGAGGAAATGAGACGCTGTGTTCCAGGTTGGCAGGATGGTCTCGGCACACCCGGCTGAAGGAGAACAATATTATCTTCGAGTACTCCTAAACCACGTTCCAGGCGCCACCAGCTGTGAAGACCTACGAATAGTCAACAGACAAGTAATGCCAACCTTCCGTGAAGCTGCAGAAAAACGGGGGCTCATCGAGGCAGACAACACACTAGATGACTGCATGACAGAAGCAGAGTTGTTTCGAATGCCATCATCACTACGAAGGCTATTCGCGACAATCTTGGTTTTCTGCGAACCCAGTGACGTACGTGGCCTATGGAACAAATACCTTGATGCAATGTCAGAAGACTACAGCAGAAACTGTAAATGCAAGCACACAATCGAACAGATGGTGCTGAGAAATATCAGGGACATGTTGCACTCAATGGGAAAAGACAAAGAATCATTTCCTCTTCCAGAGATCGACAAACGACATGAGACGACCGACGACATACCTAGGGAGATCGTTGAGGAGACCTCCATCGAGGTTGACCCTGAGGACGTATCGTTGCATAAAAACCTAAACATCGAGCAGAGGAAGGCCTACGACGAAATCCTAGCCACGGTTGACCGCCAAAGAGGAGGTATATTCTTTGTCGATGGGCCGGGAGGCACAGGAAAAACTTTTCTTTATAGGGCGCTCTTGGCCACAATACGCGGACAAGGCAAGATTGCCGTGGCAACGACCACTTCCGGTGTTGCCGCTTCCATAATGCCTGGAGGGAGGACCACACACTCGAGGTTCAAGATTCCACTAAAAATAGGTGATGGAGCTATTTGTAGCTTCACAAAACAGAGTGGGACAGCAAAGCTACTCCAAGCAGCATCACTAATAATCTGGGATGAAGCATCTATGACAAAGAGACAGACAGTGGAGGCGCTAGACAAAAGCATGCGGGACATAATGGATAGACTAGATCTTCCATTTGGTGGAAAAACGATCGTATTTGGGGAAGATTTTAGACAATTGCTACCTATTGTCTGAAAGGGAACAAGAGCCCAGATAGTAGATGCATCACTACGCAGGTCGGAGCTCTGGAATTACATGCGTCAATTGAAGCTTGTGCACAACATGAGGGCTCAAATGACCCATGCTTCATAGAATACCCACTACGCATTGGAAACGGAACCGAGAAGACAAATGATGATGGTGAAATACTTCTACCTACAAGTATATGTGTGCCAAATAAGACGGATGATACCGGCCTGGATAGACTTATTGACAGTATCTACCAAACGGGAAATGCTTACCTAAAAGATCGAAAGTACATCACGTCAAGAGCAATTTTATCCACAAGGAATGACTGCGTACACAAGATCAACCTAAATATGATTGATCGCTTCCAGGGGAGGAGATGGTGTACCACAGCTTTGATTCTGTAGAAGACGACCCACATAACTACTATCCACCATAATTCCTAAACACCCTAACCCCAAATGGACTGCCTCCACATATGCTGAAGCTAAAAAATTGTCCAATCATACTACTCAGGAACATCGACCCTGCTAATGGGCTCTGCAACGGCACCAGACTGGTCGTACATGGATTTCAGAAAAATGCAATTGATGCAGAGATTGTGGTAGGCAGCACTCTGGAATGCGAGTTTTCTTGCCTCGGATACCATTATGCCCATCTGATGATGACATGTTCCCGTTCAGTTTCAAGAGAAAACAGTTTCCAGTCAGACTCAGTTTTGCAATGACAATAAACAAATCACAAGGCCAGACAATACCAACTGTCGTTGTCTACGTGCCTGAGCTTGTTTTCTCACATGGTCAATTATATGTCACGCTTTCTAGAGCAACCGCGACATCGGACATAAAGGTACTAACAGGTACACATGATGTGAACAAGGGGACAAATAAAAAAAATAAAGGTGACACATACACAAAGGAGAAGAAGAAAAGGAAGAATAGGATCAGTACAAGCAAGACATACACAAAGAATATTTTCTACACAGAAGTCTTGACCAAATAGGTAATGCAATTTTTCAATTTTGTGTTTATAAATTCAGTTTCAACTTAGTACATTCATTCATGAACAACTTAATAATTAGTATTACACATTGAATCTCTAATTTTCTAACCTTAAAATTACTTCTTGCATTCTTCAGGACAATCAAGCTGTCAACTTCGGAGTTAGAATTCAGAACTACTTGATCGTCTTGAAGGAGGATGTCTTCATGTTCTAAACCACTAACTTATTCATTGATATTTATTTATATAATATGTCCAATAAATTATTATTTTTTATTCAAATATTTGATCACTTCGATGATCTCTATTATGGTTATACAATCTATATATGTAAATTTACCAACGATGAGTAGCTAAGGTGAAATTGAGACTTACCAGTCAATATAGAGACATATTTCTCGCCTTGGAGCTAATGTTGTTGCACTGATTTTTCTAAACATCGCTTTATCTAAGTCCAAGAAACCTGAAAAATATCTGACACATTGTACGAAAATACATATCAATTTCACATTGTAAGAAAATATCTGACAATTTCATAATGGATTGAAACCCTGCATAGTGTAGCGTTGCATATTTTTGAGGAAATTGCGATGCTCTGTTTCGTCAGGATTAAGATGCTTGAACATGTAAGCAGTGTACTAGTGGCCAATAGAGATATTTCTCATGCTGACTACGTGCTTTCAATTGTGCCATACACATTATTTAGTAACTAATCAAAAAGTGTCAAAAGCTAGCCACGAAAGCAAATCTGAATCTGCTACTATGCTACTACTGCCACAACTAACCAAGGTTGGAGCATAGGGAATAAGCTGCTCCTCCACCAACCGCATATAGGGGGTGACGGGGTGGGACTGAAGGGGATTGGGAGATCCGGAGAGGAAGTAAAGAGAGAAGAAGGGAATGGCACACATTACCTTTACAATATTGGAGGCAACGTCACGGAAGCAGGCGGAGGCGGAGGGTAGCCAGGCGGGGTGGAGAATGAAGAGGCAAGCGGCGGCTGTCGGGACGCTCGCCGGGATGGCAACAAGGTGGCGGTGCACATGCGAGGTCGGCCAGGAGGACGAGCAATGCAAACATCTGGAAGGAGGAAGCCGAGGCTATTCTCCATCGAGAAACGAAGGCTGCAATACCACACCCCAGCGACGGCGAGCCCCATCGGTGGATGGCGGCGGCGGGATAGACCTAGACGAGTCTGCTGCGTGTGTTTTTTTAGGGTATGCTGCATGTGGTGCTGTGGAAGTGAGGAGGTGCAAGAGGAAGTGCTCGTGGGCTGGAATGGCCAGATGGATTCAGTTTGGCCTTTTCATTTTCTCCACTCACTATTGAAACATACCGGGCAGACCAAAGTGGGCCTACCAAATGTACATATGGCATCGAGCCATTGTTTTCTTCGTTTTCCAAAAAGAAGTAATTCCCCGGACACGGATATTTGACTCTGGGAGCATATTCTCTGTAATGAACAGGAAAAAATCAAAATAAAATTTAAAAATCCTAAATTTTTACTACATGTTCATATTAGTGTAGCAAGCGTGCTTGACAATTTTCATGCCATATGGGATAGTAGTGCTTCGTCGGTGAAAAAAATAAAATTAAGTGTAACATTTGGCGTTTGACTTTTTTCCCACAAGTCAACATGCTTAAGTTTTCCCCTGTAAGTTTGCATGTACCATTTGGGTGTGACAATGAACCTATCTATTTTTTCATATTTTTTATATTTGTAAATTTTATTTTTTTGGCACGCTAGATCATGTGCTAACTAGAGCCAGAATGAATTTTCGGAATTCCCCACCTACTTATCCTCATGGGATGAAAGTGCAGAGCCAAAGAACATACTAACAAACGATGTTAGGGAGACTTTTACTAAAAAGTGATAGTTGAGGACCCATGTTCACTGAAGTTGGTCAAAATTGAATATAATAAGTGTTGAAAAGGACCGAGTACTATTAAATTTATCGCCCGTTGCAACGCACGGGCATTTGTACTAGTTGGTTCCTACCTATTCTACGAAGATCTTTATCGGTTAAACCGCATAACAACATACGTTGTTCCCTCTGTCATCGGTATGTTACTTGCCCGATATTCGATTGTCGGTATCATCATACCTACTTCAGTCACGTCACCGACAAGTCTTTTTACTCGTTCCGTAATGCATCATCCCGTGACTAATTCACAAGTCACATTGCTTTCAAGGCTCATAGTGATGTGCATTACCGAGAGGGCCCAGAGATACCTCTTCGATACACGGAGTGAAAAATCCTAATCTCGATTTATACCAACTCAACAAACACCATTGGAGACACTTGTAGAGCATCTTTATAATCACCCAGTTAGGTTGTGATGTTTGATAGCACACTAAGTGTTCCTCCAGTATTCGGGAGTTGCATAATCTCATAGTCATAGGAACATGTATAAGTTATAGAGAAAGCAATAGCAATAAACTAAATGATCAAAGTGCTAAGCTAATGGATGGGTCATGTCAATCACATCATTCTCTAATGATGTGATCCCGTTCATCAAATGACAACTCATGTCTATGGCTAGGAAACTTAACCATCTTTGATTAACAGGCTAGTCAAGTAGAGGCATACTAGTGACACTCTGTTTGTCTATGTATTTACACATGTACTAAGTTTCCGGTTAATTCTAGCATGAATAATAAACATTTATCATGACATAAGGAAATATAAATAGCAACTTTATTATTGCCTTTAGGGCATATTTCCTTTAGTCTCCCACTTGCACTAGAGTCAATAATCTAGATTACATTGTAATGATTCTAACACCCATGGAGTCTTGGTGCTGATCATGTTTTGCTCATGAGAGAGGCTTAGTCAGTGGGTCTGCAACATTCAGATCCGTATGTATCTTGCAAATTTCTATGTCTCCCTCCTTGACTTGATCGCGGATGGAATTGAAGCGTCTCTTGATGTGCTTGGTTCTCTTGTGAAATCTGGATTCCTTTGCCAAGGCAATTGCACCAGTATTGTCACAAAAGATTTTCATTAGACCCGATGCACTAGGTATAACACCTACATCGGATATGAACTTCATTCGCTGCTTCCGAAGCAGCTATGTACTCCGCTCCACACGTAGACCCCGCCATGACGCTCTGCTTGGAACTGCACCAACTGATAGCTCGACCATTCAATACAAATACGTATCCGGTTTGTGACTTAGAGTCATCCGGATCAGTGTCAAAGCTTGCATCGATGTAACCGTTTACGATGAGATCTTTGTCACCTCCATAAACAAGAAACATATCCTTAGTCCTTTTCAGGTATTTCAGGATATTTTTGACCGCTGTCTAGTGATCCACTAATGGATTACTTTAGTGCCTCCCTGCTAAAGTAATAGCAAGGCACACATCAGGTCTGGTACACAGCATTGCATACATGATACAACCTATGGCCGAAGCATAGGGAATGACTTTAATTTTCTCTCTATCTTTTGCAATGGTCGGGCATTGAGTCTGACTCAACTTCACACCTTGTAACACAGGTAAGAGCCCTTTCTTTGCTTGATCCATTTTGAACTTCTTCAAAACTTTATCAAGGTATGTGCTTTGTGAAAGTCCAATTAAGCGTCTTGATCTATATCTATAGATCTTGATGCCCAATATATAAGAAGCTTCACCGAGGTCTTTCATTGAAAAATTCTTATTCAAGTATCCTTTTATGTTATTCAGAAATTCAGTATCATTTCCAATCAACAATATGTCATCCACATATAATATTAGAAATGCTACAGAGCTCCCACTCACTTTTTTGTAAATACAAGCTTCTCCAAAAGTCTGTATAAAACCGTATGCTTTGATCACACTATCAAAGCGTAGATTCCAACTCCGAGATGCTTGCACCAGTCCATAAATGGATCGTTGGAGCTTACACATTTTGTTAGCACCTTTTGGATCGACAAAACCTTCTGGTTGCATCATATACACCTCTTCTTTAAGATGTCCATTAAGGAATGCAGTTTTGACATCCATTTGCCAAATTTCATAATTATAAAATGCGGCAATTGCTAACATGATTCTGACAGACTTAAGCATCGCTACGGGTGAGAAGGTCTCATCCTAGTCAACTCCTTGAACTTTTCGAAAACCTTTTGCAACAAGTCGAGCTTTGTAGACAGTAATATTACCGTCAGTGTCAGTCTTCTTCTTAAAGATCCATTTATTCTCTATGGCTTGCCGATCATCAGGAAAGTCAACCGAAGTCCATACTTTGTTCTCATACATGGATCCCCTCTCAGATTTCATGGCCTCAAGCCATTTCACGGAATCTGGGCTCATCATCGCTTCCACATAGTTTGAAGGTTTGTCATGGTCAAGTAACATGACCTCCAGAATAGGATTACCGTACCACTCTGGTGCGGATCTTACTCTGGTTGACCTACGAGATTCGGTAGTAACTTGATCAGAAGTTTCGTGATCATCATCATTAGCTTCCTCACTAATTGGTGTAGGAATCACTGGAACTGATTTCTGTGACGAAATACTTTCCAATAAGGGAGCAGGTACAATTACCTCATCAAGTTCTACTTTCCTCCCACTCACTTATTTCGAAAAAACTCCTTCTCTAGAAATGATCCATTCTTAGCAACGATTTTTTTGCCTTCGAATCTGTGATAGAAGGTGTACCCAACAGTCTCCTTTGGGTATCCTATGAAGACACATTTCTCCGATTTGGGTTCGAGCTTATCAGGTTGAAAATTTTTCACATAAGCATTGCAGCCCCAAACTTTAAGAAATGACAACTTGGGTTTCTTGCCAAACCACAGTTCATATGGTGTCGTCTCAATGGATTTAGATGGTGATCTATTTAACGTGAATGCAGTCGTCTATAAAGCATAACCCCAAAACAATAGCGGTAAATCAGTAGGAGACATCATAGATCGCACCATATCTAATAAAGTGCGGTTACGATGTTCGGACACACCATTACGTTGTGGTGTTCCAGGTGGCGTGAGTTGCGAAACTATTCCGCATTGTTTTAAATGAAGACCAAACTCATAACTCAAATATTCACCTCCACGATCACATCGTAGAAACTTAATTTTCTTGTTACAATGATTTTCCACTTCACTCTGAAATTCTTTGAACTTTTCAAATGTTTCAGACTTATGTTTCATCAAGTAGACATACCCATATCTGCTCAAATCATCTGTGAAGGTCAAAAAATAACGATACCCTCCGCGAGCATCAACACTCATCGAACTGCATACATCAGTATGTCTTATTTCTAACAAGTCTATTGCTCTCTCCATTGTTCCGGAGAATGGAGTCCTAGTCATCTTGCCCATGAGGCATGGTTTGCAAGCATCAAGTGATTCCAAAAGCCCATCAGCATGGAGTTTCTTCATGCGCTTTACACCAATATGACCTAAACGACAGTGCCATAAATAAGTTGCACTATCATTATTAAACTTATATCTTTTGGCTTCAATACTATGAATATGTGTATCACTACTATCATGATTTAGTAAAAATAGACCACTCATTAAGGGTGCATGACCATAAAAGATATTACTCATATAAATAGAACAACCATTATTCTCTGATTTAAATGAACATCCGTCTCGCATTAAACAAGATCCATATATAATGTTCATGCTTAATGCTGGCACCAAATAACAATTATTTAGGTCTAAAACTAATCCCGAAGGTAGATGTAGAGGTAGCATGCCGACGACGATCACATCGACTTTGGAAGCATTTCCCACGCGCACCGTCACCTCGTCCTTAGCCAATCTTCGCTTAATCTATAGCCCCTGTTTTGAGTTGCAAATATTAGCAACAGAACCAATATCAAATACCTAGGTGCTACTGCGAGCATTAGTAAGGTACACATTAATAACATGTATATCAAATATACCTTTCACTTTGCCATCCTTCTTATCCGCCAAATACTTGGGGCAGTTCCACTTCCAGTGACCAGTCCCTTTTGCAGTAGAAGCACTCAGTCTCTGGCTTAGGTCCAGACTTGGGCTTCTTCACTTGAGCAGCAACTTGTTTGCCGTTCTTATTGAAGTTCCCCTTCTTCCCTTTTCCCTTCTTCTTGAAATTGGTGGTCTTGTTGACCATCAACACTTGATGCTCCTACTTGATTTCTACCTCCACAGCCTTTAGCATCATGAAGAGCTCGGGAATTGTCTTATCCATCCCTTGCATATTATAGTTCATCATAAAGCTTTTGTAGGTTGGTGGCAGTGATTGAAGAACTCTGTCAATGACACTATCAACCAGAAGATTAACTCCCAGCTGAGTCAAGTGATTGTGATACCCAGACATTCCGAGTATGTGTTCACTGACAGAACTATTCTCCTTCATTTTGCAGCTGTAGAACTTATTGGAGACTTCATATCTCTCAATCTGGGCATTTGCTTGAAATATTTACTTCAACTCCTGGAACATCTCAGATGCTCCATGATGTTTAAGACGTCGTTGAAGTCCCGGTTCTAAGCCGTAAAGCATGGCACACTGAACTATCGAGTAGTCACCAGCTTTGCTCTGCCAGGTGTTCATAACATTTGGAGTTGCTCCTGCAGCGGGTTTGGCACCTAGCGGTACTTCCAGGACATAATTCTTCTGTGCAGCAATGAGGATAATCCTCACGTTACGGTCCCAATTCGTGTAGTTGCTACCATCATCTTTTAACTTAGCTTTCTCTAGGAACACATTAAAATTCAACGGAACAACAACACATGCCATTTATGTACAATAACATAGACATGCAAAATACTATCAGGTACTAAGTTCATGATAAATTAAAGTTCAATTAACCATATTACTTAAGAACTCCCACTTAGATAGACATCCCTCTAATCATCTAAGTGATCACGTGATCCATATCAACTAAACCATGTCCAATCATCACATGAGGTGGAGTAGTTTTCAATGGTGGACATCACTATGTTGATCATATCTACTGTCACTGGTGCGCGTCGGTGCTAAACAAACGGGTTTTTACCCCTTTCCGCAACGGCATTTAGAACCGCCGCCAAGTGAGTGTATGTGATAGGGTGTCCTTCCCACACGACCCAAAAATCGCCGGGGATGGTGATACGTCTCCAACGTATCTATAATTTTTGATTGCTCCATGCTATATTATCTACTGTTTTGGACTATATTGGGCTTTATTTTCCACTTTTATATGATTTTTGGGACTAACCTATTAACCGGAGGCCCAGCCCGGAATTGCTGTTTTTTCCTATTTCAGTGTTTCGGAGAAACAGAATATCAAACAGAGTCCAAATGGAATGAAACCTTCGGAAACGTGATTTTCTCATCAGATAAGATCCAGGAGACTTGGACCCTCCGTCAAGAAAGCCACGAGACGGTCACGAGGGTGAAGGGTGCGCCCCCTGCCTCGTGGGCCCCTCAAAGCTCCATCGATGTACTCCTTGCTCCTATTTATACCTACGTACCCCAAACGATCGGGGACGGAGCCAAAAACCTAATTCCACCGCCGCAACTTTCTGTATCCACGAGATCCCATCTTGGGGCCTGTTCTGGAGCTCCGCCGGAGGGGCATCGATTGCGGAGGACTTCTACATCATCATCCAAGCCCCTCCAATGAAGTGTGAGTAGTTTACTTCAGACCTACGGGTCCATAGTTAGTAGCTAGATGGCTTCTCCTCTCTTTTTGGATATCAATACAATGTTCTCCCCCTCTCTTGTGGAGATCTATTCGATGTAATCTTCTTTTTGCGGTGTGTTTGTTGAGACCGATGAATTGTGGGTTTATGATCCAGTCTATCTATGAATAATATTTGAATCTTCTCTGAATTCTTTTATGTATGATTGGTTATCTTTGCAAGTCTCTTCGAATTATCAGTTTGGTTTGACCTACTAGATTGGTTTTTCTTGTCATGGGAGAAGTGCTTAGCTTTGGGTTCGATCTTGCGGTGTCCTTTCCCAATGACAGAAGGGGCAACAAGGCACGTATTGTATCGTTGCCATCGAGGATAACAATTATGGGGTTTTTATCATATTGCATGAAACTATCCCTCTACATCATGTCATCTTGCTTAAGGCGTTACTCTATTTTTAACTTAATACTCTAGATGCATGCTGGATAGCGGTCGATGAGTGGAGTAATAGTAGTAGATGTAGGCAGGAGTCTGTCTACTTGTATCGGACGTGATGCCTATATACATGATCATACCTAGATATTCTCATAACTATGCTCAATTCTGTCAATTGCTCAACAGTAAGTTGTTCACCCACCGTAGAATACTTATGCTCTTGAGAGAAGCTACTAGTGAAACCTATGGCCCTCGGGTCTCTTTATCATCATATCAATCTCCATCACTTTATTATTGCTTTGCTTTTAGTTTGCTTTTACTTTTTTACTTTGCATATCTATACCAAAAATACCAAAAATATTATTTATCATCTCTATCAGATCTCACTTTCGTAAGTGGCCGTGAAGGGATTGACAACCCCTAAGTGCATTGGTTGCGTTGAGCTATTGTTTTTGTGTAGGTACGAGGGACTCGCGCGTAGCCTCCTACTGGATTGATACATTGGTTCTCAAAAACTTAGGGAAATACTTACACTACTTTGCTGCATCATCCTCTCCTCTTCGGGGAAATCCAACGCAGTGCTCAAGAGGTAGCAAGAAGAATTTCTGGCGCCGTTACCGGGGATTCTGTGCAAAAGTCAACATACCAAGTACCCATCTCAATCCCTATCTCCCGCATTACATTATTTGCCATTTGCCTCTCGTTTTCCTCTCCCCACTTCACCCTTGCCGTTTTATTCGCCCTCTCTCTCTATCCTCCCTCTCTATTTGCCTCTTTTTGCCCGTTTGCTTTTTGTTTGCTTGTGTATTAGTTTGCTAGCTTGTCGTTATGTCAAGTCCTTTATCTTCTGCCTCTATGTCTGAAATTGGGGAAATTATTGTCGATATGGACAGTAATAATATCATGAAAAATTCTGATGCTCCTGCTAAAGAACCTACCATCTTTCATACAAAAAAATTCGTGTTGGTAGTGATAATATTATTGGAAAAGGAGTTATTCAAGATTTCTTTACTTGTGCCGGTGCTTTACCTTCTATGGGTAGTTCTATCCTTCACAAAACTAGTATTCTTGCGGACGCTATTGCCATGCTTGTAGTTGAACTTGAAAGACAATTCATGCACATGCATCCTTCCATACAAAGGATTTTTCTGGAATTTTCTAATATTGAGCATTCTTCTGTTAAGCGTGCCGCTACTATCTTTTTGGCTCATGAGTTTAGATTCATAATAAAAGAAGCCAAAGAAATCTTTGTGCATTATAGGGTGGACGCTTGTCGTCCTCCCATAGAGGCTATCCTCTTTGATCAAGAAGAAATAATGCATTTTCAATCTCTAGACTATGTTGCTTTCAATGAAAATCTTAGAAAAAGGGTTCCTACCAATGTTTTAGTTGATAGAATTTCTAAACTTAATGATGATTTGGCTATTCGAAATAATGAACTAGGATATTCTCTTGAATATAGGCTTACAAAGTTCTGGCAAAAGAATGCTTATAATGATGAATTGGTTGTGCATTATGAAGGACCAAAGGAGGAACCTATACCTCCCAAGGTTGATCTTGGGGACTTTTGTCCCGTTAAATTTAGGCCTTTTGATTACTTTTGCTTGCCTCAAAGAAAACTTGCTTCAGAACGTAGATAATATGAAATGAGTTTTAATAATCTATCTTACTATTATGGCAATACCTAGATATATTCTTGCTTGTTATGCCTAGCTAGGGGCGTTAAACGATAGCGCTTGTTGGGAGGCAACCCAATTTTATTTTTATTCCTTGCTTTTTTCTCCTGTTTAGTAATAAATAAATTATTTAGCCTCTGTTTTGGTTGTGTTTTTTTGTTTAATTAGTGTTTGTGCCAAGTAGAACCGTTGGGAAGACTTGGGGAAAGTCTTGTTGAACTTGCTGTAAAAACAGAAACTTTAGCGCTCACGAGAACTGCTGTCATTTTTATTTGGAAGGTGCTACTTAGTTAATTCTTGTTGCAGATGATTAATAGATAAATTCCTCACGTCCATCAATTTATTTTAGAATTTTTGGGGTTCCAGATCTTGCGCTAGCTACAGATTACTACAGACTGTTCTGTTTTTGACAGATTCTGTTTTTCGTGTGTTGTTTGCTTATTTTGATGAATCTATGGCTAGTAAAATAGTTTATAATCCATAGGGAAGTTGGAATACAGTAGGTTTAACACCAATATAAATAAATAATGAGTTCATTATAGTACCTTGAAGTGGTCTTTTGTTTTCTTTCGCTAACGGAGCTCACGAGATTTTCTACTTTAAGTTTTGTGTTGTGAAGTTTTCAAGTTTTGGGTAAAGATTTGATGGATTATGGAACAAGGAGTGGCAAGATCCTAAGCTTGGGGATTCCCATGGCACCCCCAAGATAATCTAGGGACACCTAAAAGCCAAAGCTTGGGGATGCCCCGGAAGGCATCCCCTCTTTCGTCTACTTCTATCGGTAACTTTACTTGGAGCTATATTTTTATTCACCACATGATATGTGTTTTGATTGGAGCATCTTTTATGATTTGAGTCTTTGTTTGTTAGTCTACCACAATCATCCTTGCTGTACACACCTTTTGAGATAGCCATACATGACTTGGAATTTGATAGAATACTCTATGTGCTTCACTTATATCTTTTAGAGCACGGTGGTGGATTTGTTTTATAGAAACTATTGATCTCTCATGCTTCACTTAGATTATTTCAAGAGTCTTAATAGCATGGTAATTTGCTCAAAATCCTAATATGCTTGGTATGCAATATTAATAATAAAACTTTCTTATGAGTGTGTTGAGTACTAAGAAAAGTTTGATGCTTGATGATTGTTTTGAGATATGGAGGTAATAATATCAAAGTCATGCTAGTTGAGTATTTGTGAAATTGAGAAATACTTGTGTTGAAGTTTGCAAATCCCGTAGCATGCACGTATGGTAAATGTTATGCAACAAATTTTAAACATGAGGTGTTATTTGATTGTCTTCCTTATGAGTGGCGGTCGGGGACGAGCGATGGTCTTTTCCTACCAATCTATCCCCCTAGGAGCATGCACGTAGTGCCGAGGTTTTTGATGACTTGTAGATTTTTGCAATAAGTATGTGAGTTCTTTATGACTAATGTTGAGTCCATGGAGTATACGCACTCTCACCCTTCCATCCTTGCTAGCCTCTTCGGTACCGTGCATTGCCCTTTCTCACATTGAGAGTTGGCGCAAACTTCGCCGGTGCATCCAAACCCCGTGATATGATACGCTTTTTCACACATAAACCTCCTTATATCTTCCTCAAAACAGCCACCATACCTACCTATTATGGAATTTCCATAGCCATTCTGAGATATATTGCCATGCAACTTTCCATCATTCCGTTCATCATGACACATTCATCATTGTCATATTGCTTAGCATGATCATGTAGTTGACATAGTATTTGTGGCAAAGCCACCGTTCATAATTCTTTCATACATGTCACTCTTGGTTCATTGCATATCCTGGTACACCGCCGGAGGCATTCATATAGAGTCATCTTTGTTCTAGTATCAAATTGTAATCATTGAGTTGTAAATAAATAGAAGTGTGATGATCATCATTATTAGAGCATTGTCCCAAGTGACAAAAAAAAAGAAAGGCCATAAAAAAAGAAGGCCCAAAAAAAGAGAAAGGCCATTAAAAAAATAAAAGGCCAAAAAAATGAGAGAAAAAGAGAGAAGGGACAATTGTACTATCCTTTTACCACACTTGTGCTTCAAAGTAGCACCATGATCTTCATAGTAGAGAGTCTCTCATGTTATCACTTTCATATAGTAGTGGGAATTTTTCATTATAGAACTTGGCTTGTATATTCTAACAATGGGCCTCCTCAAGTGCCCTAGGTCTTCGTGAGCAAGCAAGTTGGATGCACACCCACTAGTTTCTTTTGTTGAGCTTTCATACATTTATAGCTCTAGTGCATCCGTTGCATGGCAATCCCTACTCCTTGCATTAACATCAATCGGTGGGCATCTCCATAGCCCATTGATTAGCCTCGTTAATGTGAGACTTTCTCCTTTTTTGTCTTCTCCACATAACCCCCCTCATTATATTCTATTCCACCCATAGTGCTATGTCCATGGCTCGCGCTCATATATTCCATGAAACAATTGCTTCACTTGTCATCGGGGTTGTGCATGATGAGAGCATTCTTGTGTGACGAAAGTGAAACATGACTAAACTATATGATTTTGTAGGGATGAACTTTCTTTGGCCATGTTATTTTGAGAAGACATAATTTCTTAGTTAGTATGCTTGAAGTATTATCATTTTTATGTCAATATGAACTTTTGTCTTGAATTTTTCGGATCTGAATATTCATACCACAATTAAGAAGAATTACATTAAAATTATGCCAAGTAGCACTCCGCATCAAAAATTACGTTTTCATCATTTACCTACTCGAGGACGAGCAGGAATTAAGCTTGGGTGTCGGTGTCAAAACCGGCGGATCTCGGGTAGGGGGTCCCGAACTGTGCGTCTAAGGCGGATGGTAACAGGAGGCAGGGGACACAATGTTTTACCCAGGTTTGGGCCCTCTTGATGGAGGTAAAACCCTACGTCCTGCTTGATTGATATTGATGATATGGGTACTACAAGAGTAGATCTACCACGAGATCGGAGAGGCTAAACCCTAGAAGCTAGCCTATGGTATAATTGTTGTTGTATATCATCTATCGACTAGCCTGGCCTCGGTTTATATAATGCACCAGAGGCCTAGGATAACAAGAGTCCTAGCCGAATACGCCGGTGGGGAGGAGTCCTTGTCTTGATCACCAAGTCTTGTAGAATCTTCCATGTATGCGGCAGCTGTCCGAACTGGCCCATGAGTATACGGCCATGGGGGTCCTCGACGCAATCTAGCAGATCGGGAGATGACGTGGTGAGTACCCCCTAGTCCAGGACACCATCAGTAGCCCCCTGAACCGGTCTTCAAGTTAGAGACGCTCCTCGATTCTTCCGGACTATTCTTCATCTTCGGTTGCCGGTCTTGGAAACTGGTTCAACAAATCTTCCCATCTTCGATCTTGAGGATCGCCGAAATGCATTCAACGAGTTTACACATCGGGTATCCGAGGAGCCCCTTTAAGTGTCCGGCCTTTATCAATGCCTTGTTATTTTTAGGCCACACCTCGGGTTTGAAGTTGTTCCCGGGAGGTAGTGTCCTCTTGCGTCCGAGCTCTAACGCCGGATAGCATTCGAGGTATCTTTTGCAGCCGAGCACTAATGCCGGACTGCTTCCGAGCTCTAACGTCGAAATGTATCCAAGCTCCAACACTGGACTGTGTCTAAGCTCCAACGCCGGACTATATCCAAGATGTCATAGATCATCTTGGTCCAAAAAAGTTGAAGGATGACATAAGACTGCTGATCCCAGTAGCTGCTGAGACTGAGGTTGATTTGCAAAATTGGCCTGAGGATCAAGTCCTAGCTCAGCAGAATACTTCGGGATACAAAAAGCGGCGTGCTCAGTCCTCGAGACTCAGGTTGGGTGCGGCCGACCAACCTGAGGATCATAATCTCCTCAGAAATTATATTGCACTTAAAATTTTCTGCATTGGACAGGCAATGCAGTAGCCCCCGAGACACAGGTCGGGTGGCAACACCAGATCACAGGATCGATGTGCCCCTTTAATATTTGTAAGTAATAAGCCCGAAGCCCAGTAGCCCCCGAGCCTTAATGCGGGCACCGGTGGCCGAATTAAGGATCGATATCCATATCAAAATCACAAATTATGTGTAATGACTCTATGTATCCAAGTACTTTACGTCTTTTAATGCTCGGATCCGCATTGTACAAAACTTTGTTGACCGACCATCGGCTTCCACCTCCTTGGCCAGTAGCCGAGGAGTGTTTGTCTTACTTTATAAAGCCTTTATGAGGGCAAGAAAAACAAGGCAATCTGGCCATACGGTTTTATAAACAAAGGTACGCAGAGAGATATGTTATATTACTATTTTAACATAAGAAATGTCTTCCAAAGAAAATAGTCCCGCTATCGGTTCCTTTCTTTGGGTTGTCATGCTAAGCATGATCATGAGACCTTAGCTCTAATGTAAGAGCAAAATATTGAGGATTTTTGTTTGGGAGGCCAGTTAATAGCCCTCGGTAGTGTTCGACGACAGTCGAGGTCAAGCCGTAAACACTTCGGCCATTGTTATGAATGGCCCGTCATTTAACATAGTCATCGGATCATTGACCAGTTTACGCTTATTGTGACAGTCAGTTTTCAGCTTTCTCCACTGAGGTGCTTAACCATGTGAGCTGGAAGCACAATCGCAGTGGTTCTCCCTTTGCACGCCTAGCCAAACAAAGCAGAACGTAGGAAGCAAGTGCAGGAGCCGGGCAACCCAACTATTGACCGAAGACACAATTCGAAACCGATGCATATATAGCAATATCCGAGAATGTTTTTGCCGGATACCTAAAGGTGTCCGGGGTTGCACTGCGAGACTTGTGCTGAAAACACACAAATAGTTTAAAAGTGCCAAAAGCTTGGAAAACCAAAAAACGTCAGTAAAAACTTAACGTCCGAACAAGATCAAGTGTTCGATGCCAATCCAAAAATTGGTCTTAGAAAAAAAAGAGTGCTTCTGTCGTGCTTTAACATGTCACAACCTATCTCAAGACTTCAAGCGGGTCAGCCTACGGCTTCAACCTCCTATCCCGAAGGCGGAGTACTTCTCATTAGGCCAGTTTAGCAAAATAAACTCTAGCGGCTTTGAGAGAGAAATTAGGCTCCCCAGCTAGTGACCACACACTAGTGTCGAAAAAAGGAGTGATGGAAAAAGACTTTGCAACAACCAAGAAGAAAACACATTTACTATAAAATAGCTCATATAAATTTTAAGAGCCCCCAAGTGACTTGGGAAAAGAATTTTATGCATAATGATTGTATGTACCGAAGTACTTATATCATATCTTTGTTCAACCGAACTTTAAACGCATCTTAACCGACCGTCGGCTTCTCCCACTTCGGTCAAGGGCCGAAAAGTGTTATGTAATCCACCTGTCGAGAATATCGACAGTGTTTTCGATAACCAGGCAACCGAGCCATAAGGCTGTAACAGACAAAGCGCGCTCAGGGAACTTATGCTATATTACAAACGAAGTGTAAGAAGCATCTTCGAAGAAAATAGTGCCCCCACCGATACCTTTCTTCGGTGCTCATTATTACTATGAGACTTGTGCAATAGATTTTTTGTACTCATGAGTTCAGTTGTGTGCCGACCATGATTGAAAACAATAAGAGCGCTAGCTTTCGGCTTCACCCAGTCTGAGGTCAGAGCTCGGAGGACCCGTTCGTGACAATCGCAGAGGTGCTCCCTTTACTCCCTAGCCGAACAATCGGGAACATAGGGGTAAGCACAGGAGCCAGGCAACCCAGCTTGCAAATCGCTTAAGTCAATTTGGTGCATATTGTGGCGTAAGACACGAACAAGGAACGAAGCCGTACAAGTATAATCATATGAAAGAGGAAAAGGTTCATAAAGGAAGCCCCAAATAAACGGGGTATTTGAATTTGTGTGTCACAAACAAAGTTTGGACAAGAAAATTTTTTACAAGCAACTTTTTTCCAAAAAAGTATAATGCTTGGTCGAACCGAACACAAGTTAAAAATTTAAAACTTGGAGCATGAAGGCAACTTAGCTGGTTAATGTGTTCGGTATTGACGACGCGGTCCGAGCTTGATGCAGGACAAGGTTCCATCCCCCAAGCCGGTCCCGAGGTGGTGGAGCAAAGAGCTCGGCACTCCAAAGTGGTGACATGGCACAGTCAATGCAGGCCGGCAAAGTGATGCCGAAGTCCCCGGCATGGGGTAATGAAGTGTTGACGAAGCCCCCCGTCCAGCCGAGGTGACGTGGTATGTCAGTACGCCGAGTTGACGATACTGCCCAACCCGGATAATTTTCCTGTGCACAAAAAAATAGTGCAAACCGGAGATAATAGTAATGATAATAATAAAAAATGTTACATAATAAATAATTTATGCAAAGTGAGTAATAAAAGAAATATGGCCTGGCGCCGAAGTCAATGTCGATGCAGGGCGTCGGCGTGGGGCGGTAAAGGTGTGGCAAAGCCTGAATTCACAGGTCGGTCCCAGTTCCGGATGCGGCGTTCGCCGGACTATGTACGGAAACTGACCAAACCACCACGCGACCGTCGTTAATGCGACCATCATTTGATAGATCTGTGTACAGATGATGGACAAACCAGAGTAATAATTCCTTGGGAAAAATAAACCCAAACAAGCAAAAAATACTAGGATTAATAGCAACTGGTTTATTTGTTGTAGCAGTCCGAAGAAAGGTGATTCCCAGAATTGGGACTCGATCCGCACACCCATTGCCTGATGGGCGATAAAGCGAAGGCATGGCAATGCTGGCAAAGGTCGGCTTGCCGAGGCAAAGCCCTCGGCCCAGCTAATCATGACGAAGCTGGTCGGTTGGTGACGCCAAAGTCACCGGAGTAGGTTGATGAAGAGATGATGAAGCCCCCGGTCCAGCCGAGATGTCGAAGCCTCGATGTCAGCCGATGAGTCGAAGTAGGTTGGCGTGATGGACACCAGCTTGAAGAAGCAACAGTGCGGCCCTGCCGATGCAGGTCGTGACGTGGTCGATGCCGGCTTGATGAAGTGACCGTGCGGCGATGCCGGTATGCCCGCTCCGTGTAATCCGTGGGGCGACGATGTTGGTGATGATTTATCCTTCGCGATGCCGGACTCTTCCTTGGCTTGCCGAGATGATGATCCGAAGAAGTTGAGCTCGGCTCAACAAAGTGACGACGTGTCTAGCACAGGTCGGCAGCCGTGGAGCAATATTGCCGAACTGGTTTGACACCAGCATGATGTTCAAGATCATGTTCAAAAGATCTTAAAGTTGGTGGGACGTGTTCGGGAACAAAACAAAATACCCCATACAACACTTCCTTCAAAAGGGATGTCCAAAATCCCGTTCATAAAAAAGACGAATTTGGGTCGGATTCGTTTTCGCGCAGAAAACAGATCCGAAAATTGATGCACTAATCGGAAGGTTCCCGACGTTTGGACGGTCGGATCGAGCTGAAATTTTGAGAGGTGGTAGAGATAGGAATTCCGCAGCAGATCAACAGTTGGATTTTCCAAAGGATGTCCGAGCTAGAAGCTGGACACCACGCCCTAAACTCGTCCAGATTCCCGTCCAGATTTGACAGGGCTCCGGTATATCTTGGATTGCCAGAGATTCCTCCATCAGAACTTGAGGAAATTTTCCAGGGTTGTTGTAGACTCAATTCCACACAATTCCACCGAAGCAATCGTTAAAGAGACACTTGAGGAGGCGGTGGTGGCGGACACAAGTTTGCTGTCTAGAAAAACAACACGGTCGCCCGAGGGCAATGTTGACGTTGAGCCCCCGGGCTCCCTGGATGATTCCTCCATGATCTTGATAGACATCGGAGTTGATATTTATAAAGGCCCTCATTCGAACATGAATATCGGAGGTAGGGCGCAGTCCTTGGTCGAACCAAGGTGACCAGCCAAGCTGGTGACAAAAATGCCGAAGTCGCAGTTGATCTGGAGGCGAGCCATCAACCTTTTGCCGAACACACAGCGGAACTCTCAATGAAAGCACCAATGTCGCTGTCAAAACCGGCGGATCTCAGGTAGGGGGTCCCGAACTGTGCGTCTAAGGCGGATGGTAATAGGAGGCAGGGGACACAATGTTTTACCTAGGTTCGGGCCCTCTTGATGGAAGTAAAACCCTATGTCCTGCTTGATTGATATTAATGATATGGGTACTACAAGAGTAGATCTACCACGAGATCAGAGAGGCTAAACCCTAGAAGCTAGCCTATGGTATGATTGTTGTTGTATATCATCTATCGACTAGCCTGACCTCGGTTTATATAATGCACCAGAGGCCTAGGATAACAAGAGTCCTAGCCAAATACGCCGGTGGGGAGGAGTCCTTGTCTTGATCACCAAGTCTTGTAGAATATTCCATGTATGCGGCAGCTGTTTGAACTGGCCCATGAGTATACGTCCATGGGGGTCCTCGGCCCAATCTAACAGAACGAGAGATGACGTGGTGAGTACCCCCTAGTCCAGGACACCGTCATTGGGGATGCTTGATACGTCTCCAACGTATCTATAATTTTTGATTGCTCCATGCTATATTATCTACTATTTTGGACTATATTGGGCTTTATTTTCCACTTTTATATTATTTTTGGGACTAACCTATTAACTGGAGGCCCAGCCCAGAATTGTTGTTTTTGCCTATTTCAGTGTTTCAGAGAAACAGAATATCAAACAGAGTCCAAACGGAATGAAACCTTCGGAAACTTGATTTTCTCATCAGATAAGATCTAGGAGACTTGGACCCTCCGTCAAGAAAGCCATGAGGCGGTCACGAGGGTGGAGGGCGCCACCCTAGGGCGCACCCCTGCCTCGTGGGCCCCTCGAAGCTCCACCGACGTACTCCTTCCTCCTATATATACCTATGTACCCCCAAACGATCGGGGACGAAGCCAAAAACCTAATTCCACCGCTGCAACTTTCTGTATCCACGAGATCCCATCTTGGGGCCTGTTCAGGAGCTCCACCAGAGGGGGCATCGATCATGGAGGGCTTCTACATCATCATCCAAGCCCCTCCAATGAAGTGTGATTAGTTTACTTCAGACCTACGGGTCCATAGTTAGTAGCTAGATGGCTTCTCCTCTCTTTTTGGATATCAATACAATGTTCTCCCCCTCTCTTGTGGAGATCTATTCGATGTAATCTTCTTTTTGCGGTGTGTTTGTTGAGACCGATGAATTGTGGGTTTATGATCCAGTCTATCTATGAATAATATTTGAATCTTCTCTGAATTCTTTTATGTATGATTGGTTATCTTTGCAAGTCTCTTCGAATTATCAGTTTGGTTTGACCTACTAGATTGGTTTTTCTTGTCATGGGAGAAGTGCTTAGTTTTGGGTTCGATCTTGCGGTGTCCTTTCCCAATGACAGAAGGGGCAACAAGGCACGTATTGTATCGTTGCCATCGAGGATAACAAGATGGGTTTTTTTTATCATATTGCATGAAACTATCCCTCTACATCATGTCATCTTGCTTAAGGCGTTACTCTATTTTTAACTTAATACTCTAGATGCATGCTGGATAGCGGTCGATGAGTGGAGTAATAGTAGTAGATGTAGGCAGGAGTCTGTCTACTTGTATCGGACGTGATGCCTATATACATGATCATACCTAGATATTCTCATAACTATGCTCAATTCTGTCAATTGCTCAACAGTAAGTTGTTCACCCACCGTAGAATACTTATGCTCTTGAGAGAAGCTACTAGTGAAACCTATGGCCCTCGGGTCTCTTTATCATCATATCAATCTCCATCACTTTATTATTGCTTTGCTTTTAGTTTGCTTTTACTTTTTACTTTGCATATCTATACCAAAAATACCAAAAATATTATTTATCATCTCTATCAGATCTCACTTTCGTAACTGACCGTGAAGGGATTGACAACCCCAAAGCGCGTTGGTTGCATTGAGCTATTGTTTTTGTGTAGGTACGAGGGACTCGCGTGTAGCCTCCTACTGGATTGATACCTTGGTTCTCAAAAACTGAGGGAAATACTTACGCTACTTTGCTGCATCATCCTCTCCTCTTCGGGGAAATCCAACGCAGTGCTCAAGAGGTAGCAAATGGACCCTCCTGGGACCCAGGCTGGGGCTGCGTGCGATCGGGCGAGGCATTGAAACCCAATCATTTCAATAGGTATGTACATCCCACACGGTAATCCGAGAAAATCATTTATGTAGGTATGTACATCCCACACGGTAATCCAAGAAAATCATTTCTGTAGGTATGTACATCCCACACGGTGAATCTCAGAAAAACATTTCCGTTCGTATGTAAAGCAGACACAGTCAATCCAAGGAATACATTTCCGTTCTTATGTACATCCCACACAGTCAATCCAGGGAAAACGTTTCTGTTCGGATGTACATCCCACATGGTTTTATGTATACGCTCGTGTGTGAAAGGTGTAACTATCACACACACTCTGCCTTGGTTAACTGTTTGCTTTCATTAACTACATCACACATGATTTGATGTAGAAAACTGTGTGACATTGGGCTATCCATCGCAAGCGCTTTTACTGCTAGAACAGTTTGCAAAGGTCCATGACTGTCTGTTCTATTTTTATTTTTGCGTTTAATTTATTATTCTAATTGAAAATTTTGGAATACAAAATGTGCAATTCAAATTCTCAGCACAATGGTTCAACAACGAATCCAGAAATAAAATTGACAGTACAATATGTTCAGTAATTACAGGATTAGGCAGCAATTAACTATGATGAACCATAGTATTTAAAGGCGGTAAAGGTGAAGAGACAAGTGTAAACCATTTTGACTGCTGACGGTGTTGAAGAAGAGGAATACCCATAATGTGCCTTCCTGCATGCCATAGGCACGAACCACTTTTGTCCAACCCCTTGTGACGATCGCCCGCCCATCCTTCACCGCCTTCAGGAAGACTTCTAGAGCATTATCATGGTAGCATGAATTATATACTTTAACCTTAGTTGCCTCCACTCCGTTCATGTAGTTTGTAAGGTAATCATCAGTAAATAGCTTCGGAAACCACTGAAAGAGAAAAATATCAGAAACTAAGGTCTAATAGAGTAACTTGTTGTGGGAAGGGAGAAAAGGCAACACATTACTTACCATCCTAAAGTTCACTGTTGTCTTTGACAAAGTGTAAATAAACAGCTTAATTCCAATCACTCGTTTCTTTCGCCTAACAATCTTTCTTAGTTTCCTCACTTGACGCTTGTTCATGAATATCTCATTGCCCCATACGCAAAAGGGATCGAAGCGTGGATCAGTACCCCTCATATATGTACCTACAAGCAACCAGTAAATGCTAGAAGCTAAACTAAGATTGCACAAATGATGTAAAATATAACTACCTATGTTCCTAAGTACAGTTTTTTTTTTGAGATTTCAATACGAACTACATACGGATGTATATAGAATTATAGATATAGTTTAGATTAGAATCTAGATTCACTCATTTTACTCCTTATGTAGTCTATATTGGAATCTCTAAAAATACTTACAATTAGGAATAGATGGTGTATGATACATGGGATGCAGCTAACCTCGAGGGCAAACAACATCATCGTCCATTGTAGCCCTATGTAAGTACATGGAAAGCCAATGTTAACTACAACATGGTTAACATCCACCAAAAATAGAAAATGGTAATAAAACGACAGCATCTATAGTGATATCTTCATTTTGAAAGAGTAGCACGGTAGCAAAGGGGCGGATTAAAAATGGATACAACTGTTAATTGCAACAGGCTTAATGGCCATTGAAACCGATACTGATAAAAATGCAATTGGCAAAGTTAAACATCACAGGGCAGGTGCTGCCAGAGCAGATAATGGCCCAGTCCTCTATAAAAAAGGTAGGGAAAATAGCTCAAATGTGTTAGGCATGTTTACTACAACATGCTTAATACATCGACAGTACAAAACATAGCCATTAATTGCAACTGGTATTGGTAAGATTGAACTGGTCGGTACATACTTGGTAAGTCCTGAGAGGTAGTTGTTGGGGCACTTCATCTTGGCCAGAGCCCGCCCAAAGTCAGCGGTGGCGGAGGCGAGCTGTTCCTCCGGATCGAATCGTGGATCAGTGCCACTGACATGTGTACCTACATGCAACCAGTAAATGGTAGAAGTTAAACTGCAATTGCACAAATGATGTGAAATATTATAAGACATGTGATGTAGCTAACCTTGACGGCAAACAACAACATCGAACGTTATGACCCTGCGTAAGTACATGGACATGCATGTCAAGTGCAACAGGGTTAGCATCCACTAAAAATAGCAAATGGGCAGCATCTCTAGTGATATCCTGAGTCATGTATTGTAAGCTTGTTGCTGGTATTGGTGAAGTTGAGCTGGACACGGTAATATTTGAATATCACACAATGTGTAGTACTGAAATAAACAAGGCACGAACATGCTTAATACATCAACCGTACAAATCATAGGCGTTACAAGTGGTATCGGTAAGAGTTAGCTGGTCAGATCTTACCTGTGAAGTCCTGGAGGGTAGTCGCTGGGGGACATCATCTTGGCCAGAGCCTGCACCATGTCGGCGGCGGCGGCGAAGGCGAGGTGTTCCTCCGGGTCAACACGCACAGCGGCCATCGCGCCATGGACCGCCATTA
>NC_041388.1:161700538-161847203 GCF_002162155.2 Triticum dicoccoides
AGGATGTTTCGCAGGCGCCATTTAAGCAATCAGGCGGGGACGTGATGGAGATCGGTGGGTCACCTGACTGGATCCGAGCAGAACATAGATGTGGTTGAAGCGTGGTTGCGGCGACGGCGGTCTGAGATGCCGGTAGGGGGAGGCGCGAGGGAGGGGGGATACTGAGGGGAAGGGGATGTGGTTGGAGGAATAAATTCTGAAATCGCACGCCTAATGAAAATTTTGGTGCGAAATTTGAAACTTGGGCGGGGGAAATACACAACGTAGACGAAGCGCATAAAATACTCGTGTGCAAGAAAAAAGAAAGTTGGCAGATCCCGTCTCCAAAAAAATGTACACATGTACTTGATTTTTTTGGTCAATGGTACGCCTGGTTTATTAGAAAATATCGCACGGGTAACTGACTTATGGGTCATTAACGCAAAAAACGCAGACGGGTACGGCATATTAACCGTGTGTTTTGTGATCTTCTAATGATTAACGCAAAAAAACGCACACGGGCACACATGCTAATCAATGCCCAAAGACCACAAAGGATGCTTTTACCGACATTGTATGTTAATACTACAAACTTAAAGTACTAGTGGTAATTTGCTCTAATACTACAAACTTAAACTACTTCTCACATGCGGCCATCAGGGCATGCTAGCCAGACGCCGGCGTTCTCCTTCTCGGCCTTGTAGGTGGCAGCCCACCATGCTTCGATCTTAGCCAAGCTCTCGTCACCATGGCGTGCGGCCTCTTTCTCTTGCGGCAGCGAGACTCTCTTTTCTTGACTGCTTTCTGCCTTTTCCGCTCCTTCTGTGCGGCTTTGGCTGCCTCTAGATCCACCACCCATTCGGCCATGGCAGCCTCAAAGTCCGCCCATGTAACTGTATGGCCACCGACGATGATGAACTCGGCACGGCGAGATGCCATCACTTCCTTACCATGTGTGCGGTCGCGGGCGGCGAGGAATGCGGCACGGGGGGATGCCATCGCTTCCTTACCAGTTAATGTGCGCCGCGGTGCCATGGACGACTCCTGGCGAGAACTCTGGGATGGAGGGGCCGGGCAGCCGTACAGTGCGGTGGTATTCAAGAGCTCAACCACAAACAACAACAGAAATTTGGGTTCCCTTACAATTTTGCTCGTTCATTATAGCACACGGTTCATCTTCGTCGCTTCCGGAAACAGTGTGCACTGAGCCTATTGTGTGTTGCGTTATAATTGGCCGGAACCCCAGCCACGCGGATCGGGCGTGTGCATCGTTGCATGCGCCGCGATCGAGCAGCAATCCACGTCCCTCACATCACACCCGTGCACCTGTAGCTACATTGGATTTATATGCGCAAAATGCCTAGAAAATGCACATAATATCCTAAATATGGTAAATGAGCCCGAAAATGCCAAATTTGAACACGGTGATTTGCAGGGTGTATGTTCGTCATAGAAAAAAACTCCAGGGCAAAGAACAAAGAAAATTTGGATTCCCCTTCAATCTTGAGGATTTCCCTTTCGAAAGCATGGAACTTCCTCGGTGATGGTTCGATTTATGAAGGGCGTGCATGACAACATAAGCCAAACATTCTCAAATTTTTACCAAGGCATGGTGTGGTCATACCATGGCACCATGCCAGGCATCATGTTTTTTAAGCATTTATTTCATTTTTTTTCTATAGTTGAAAACCCAACAAACAGACATTTGTGGTTGACTATTTGTAACGCCCCGAGACCGATGCACCAGGTGTCTTCCAGTTATTCATGTTGAGTGCCTTGTCATATCTTTGCTTCTTGCACCATGCTCATCTCATTTGGGTATATTGCTTTGTCATGCCCATCATCGTCTTATTGCATTGCCTCTTGTCATTTTGCATGCTAATCATATACCTTGTGGTAATCTTCATATTGTTGCCATGTGCATTTCATTCATCCTTATGTGGTGTGTTGTTGTTATGATGTGTGTGAGCATCATTCCTTGTCATCTCTCTCTCAAGCCATACCCATGCATCATCACCTCTCACTTACTTCTTCTTTCACGTTTTTGCAAGTGACTTTATTCCTCCTCCATTAATGTTTGTCCTTTCCCTATAAATCTTGCCTCTTTCCTACACCCTCTCTGTCAGATTTCATCCCATTCAAACTTGTTTTGGTCAGGTTCAAAAATGATTGAAGTTTGAGAATAATCCAAACTCTATTTATTTTTCTGATTTCTAAAAATGCCAGAGCAATTTATTCAAACCCTACATAAATCCAGGGTTCCAGATATATATTTATATATCTCATATTCCTAACCAAAACCCGTGGACTTTCCCCTTTGTTGATTGTTTATTTATATAAACAAAAAAATAAAATAAAGGAAAAGGCCCCTTACTTGTTTGGCTACTCACTGGGCCTGCCAACTCCTACGCAGGCTAGAAACCTGCAGCTGGGCCGGCCTTTAGGCCCAACCGCCCCACCTACACCTAACCCTAGCCTCGACCGAGCTATCCCTCTCGCTCCCCGGCTCGTTCCCACTGCCGCCAGAAGCCATCTCCCTCGACTCCTCCTCTAGCGCCGCCAGAGACATGCACGCAGGCACAGTCCTCTGCTTCGACCCGACCTCATCCTTTCCCTCGTTCCCTTGTGCCGCCTCCCCCTCATATCGATCTCTCCCTGTCCTCTCGCTCAAGCTAACCACCCCGCGGCCCCGCGAGCTCGCCTGCCCGCACGGCCATGGCTTCGCCGCCCTCGACCCGGCTCGCCCTCGACGCCCCCTTCGCTGGAGCCCTTCCTCCGCCTCTGCTTTGGCCTCCCACGACAGCCACGCCACACCCTCAAGTGCCTCACCTCCCACAGCCGGTCCAGGACCTCCTCGTCGCCTCCTCGTCTACTCGGCGCCATTGACTCGTCAGCTCCGTCGCCAGGGGAGGAGACCCTCGACCTATCCCCTTCGGCCCCGACTCCGGCGAGCGCCGCCCTGTCGACTCTCCTCCACGCGACGCCTCCCCTCTGCTGCCTTGTTCCTTTGCCTGCGACTGCAACCCACATGGGCACCGGCTATGGAGGCCACCGTGCCGGCCTGCAGCTTCACGCGTGCTGCCTTGCCTTCCTGCTACTTCGTCCGACTTCGGACGACCTCCATCGAGCTCGCTCGGCCACCTTCGACCTCGGCATGGCCCTGCCTCCACTAGCAGCCTCCTGGAGCCGGCCATTTCCATGGGTTCGGGGAGCCCCAAGTCTTGTCCGTGGCCTCGTTGGCTGTTGATGTTACGATGTTGGCTTTCTCCATTGTCTTCCTGGGCTCGTCAAATCCTGTACCAGGAGCCCAAGCCGGAAGACTCCGTGGATGTGCATCTCACTTGTGCCATTTTTGATCGTCAAGAACGTTTCGAGATTCGCCAAGTACCATTACGCCTGGAGACCACGGATCCGTGAAGTTCCACTACCGTCGCCATGGATCCGACAAGTTCGCGAGTATGACCACTTACCACGACGAATACATGTGCACCGCAAGCATCAAGTTCAACTACCGTCGATGGCAAAGGGTTTGGAGTCATCAGGCACCTCTGTGAACGAATGGGAACGACTATCGTAGCCGAGATCGCGAGAACCTCTACCGACGACCTCGGAACGTGTACGATGAATGTTGTCGAAGACCCGTACCTCTACCGCTTCCTGAACATGTACCATGACTTCCATGACTTCCGTGAACCGCTACTTCCACGACGGTCGTGAACGACTACTTCCCTCGACGAACTCGATACGCTTGGAAAACGCATGCTTCAAAGGTATAGCCCCGAGACGACCGTCCGAGAATGATTGCTTGTGTTGTATGAGATGCACCGGTTGTCTGCACTATGTCGGTAGTGTCTCTCACTTCCATGCTGTCGACACTTGGGACACCCGGTAACCGGGAGGACCCCACCCTTTATATATTTCATATTCCTAACCAAAACCCCTGGACTTTCCCCTTTGTTGATTGTTTATTTATATAAAGAAAGAAATAAAAGAAAGGAAAAGGCCCCTTACTTGCTCAGCTACTCACTGGGCCTCCCAACTCCTACGCGGGCCGCAAACCTACAGCTGGGCCGGCCTTTAGGCCCAGCCGTCCCACCTACACCTAACCCTAGCCTCAACCGACCTCTCCCTCTCGGTCCCCTGCTTGTTCCCACCGCCACCAGAAGCCTTCTCCCTCGACTCCTCCTCTAGCGCGGCCAGAGACATGCACGCAGGTGTAGTCCTCTGCTTCTACCCGACCTCATCCTTTCCCTCATTCCCTTGCGCCGCCTCCCCCTCATATCGATCTCTCCCTCTCCTCTCGCTCAAGCCAACCACCCCGCGGCCCCGCGAGCTTGCCTGCCCGCACGGCCATGGCTTCGCCGCCCTCGCCCCGGCTCGCCCTCGACGTCCCCTTCACCGGAGTCCTTCCTCCGCCTCTGCTCCGGCCTCCCACGACAGTCACGCCCCGCCCTCAAGCGCCTCACCTCCCGCAGCCGGTCCAGGACCTCCTCGTCTACCCGGCGCCACTGACTCGTCAGCTCCGTCGCCAGGGGAGGAGCCCCTCGACCTGTCCCCTTCGGCCCTGACTCTGGCGAGCGCCGCCCCGTCGACTCTCCTTCGCGCGATGCCTCCCCTCTGCTACCTCGTTCCTCTGCCTGCAATTGTCCTTTGCTCTCCCGCCTTGCCTCACACGACCCACATGGGCGCCGGCCATGGAGGCCACCGTGCTGGCCTGGAGCTTCGCGCATGCTGCCTTGCCTTGCTGCTGCTTCGTTCGACCGCGGACGACCTTCGTCGAGCTCGCCGGCCACCTTCGACCTCGGCATGGCCTTGCCTCCACAAGCAGCTTCCTAGTGCCGGCCGTTTCCATGGGTTCGGGGAGCCCCAAGTCTTGTCCGTGGCCTCGTTGGCTGTTGATGTTATGTTGTTGGCTTTCTCCATCGTCTCCCTGGGCTATTCAAATCCTGTACCACGAGCCCAAGCCGGAAGACTCCGTGGATGTGCATCTCACTTGTGCCATTTTGGATCGTCAAGAACGTTTCGAGATTCGCCAAGTACCATTACGCCTGGAGACCACGGACCCGTGAAGTTCCACTACCGCCGCCATGGATCCGACAAGTTCTCGAGTACGACCACTTCCCACGACGACCTTGTACCACAACCGTCGACGAAGACATGTGCACCGCAAGCGTCAAGTTCAACTACCGTCGACTGCAAAGGGTTCGGAGTCATCAAGCACCCCTCCGAACGAACGGGAACGACTATCATCGCCGAGATCGTGAGAACTCTACCGACGACCTCGGAACATGTACGACGACCGTTGTCGAAGACTCGTACCTCTACCGCTTCCCGAACATGTACCACGACTTCCATGACTTCCGTGAACCGCTACTTCCATGATGGCCGTGAACGACTACTTCCCTCGACGAACTTGATACACTAAAACGCACGCTTCGAAGGTATAACCCCGAGACGACCGTCCGAGAACGATTGCTTGTGTTGTATGAGATGCACCCATTGTCTGCACCGTGTCTGTAGTGTCTCTCGCTTCCATGTTGTCTACACTTGGGACACCCGGTAACCGAGAGGACCCCACCTTCTATCGCATGTCACGCTCCCGTTACTTTTCCTTTTGCATCGGTATCTCCGTGAGCTATCGGAACCGGAATGTTGCCGTGGCACCATTTCCATTGTCATTGTCGTGGCACCCCTTTATTTCCACCACGGTGACAAATGTTTCATAATGCTCTTATCAACATTTTCATAAAATTGCATAAACTTGCATATGCCATCCGCATCATGATAATAACATTAAAAATTTTAAAATTGTTGTTTGGATTAAAATGCTAATGCATATGGGGATTTACCGGTATTGTTGTTTGTTATTTCCGACCTCATTTAAACTTGCATAATGTTTAGTTTACTTATGCTCCACCTCTTGCCATGTTTAAACAACATTTAATTTTGTTGAGTAGTTTAAACGGGAGAGAACTAAATAATTAAATGTGTTGTTTCGTCAATATGCAAGTCGTTGCATATTGAGCTCCACTTAACTTGTAGTTTTGCTTGTGCACTTTGCCATGCCATGCCTCATTAAACCGTACATGCATCATACTTGGTTGTGCATTATGCCATGTTTATGTGATGGTTGTTTACCATGTTGTTTGCTCCTTTCCAGTGTTGCTTCTTCTTGTTAGTTCTGGTAACGTCGCGTTTGTGAGGATCCGTTCGACTATGTCTGTTTGTCTTCTTGATGGACTTGTTCTTCTTCCTCGCTGGATCTCAGGCAAGATGACCATACCCTCGAAATCACTTCTATCTTTGCTTCCTAGTTGTTCGCTCTATTGCTATGCCGCGCTACCTACCACTTGCTCTATCATGCCTCCCATATTGCCATGTTAAGACTCTAACCCACTTTTCCTAGCAAACCGTTGTTTGGCTATTTTACCGCTTTTGCTAAGGCCCTCTTATAGTGTTGCTAGTTGCAGGTGAAGATGAAGTTTGTTCCTTGTTGGAACATGGATATTGTTGGGATATCATTATTATATTGTATTTACTTTAATGCATCTATATACTTGGTAAAGGGTGGAAGGCTCGGCCTTATGCCTGGTGTTTTGTTCCACTCTTGCTGCCCTAGTTTCCGTCATACCAGTGTTATATTCCTTCATTTTGTGTCCCTTACGCGGTTGGGTGTTATGGGAACCCCTTGACAGTTCGCTTTGAATAAAACTCCTCCAGCAAGGCCCAACCTTGGTTTTACATTTTCCTAACAACCTATCACCTTCCCTTGGGTTCTGCAGACCCGAGGGCCATCTTTATTTTACCCCCCCCCCCGGGCCAGTGCTTCTCTAAGTGTTGGTCCGAACTAGAGCCCCTTGCAGCGCCACCTCGGGGAAACTTGAGGGTTGCTTTTAGTTGTACAGATTGCTCATTCGGTGTTTCCCTGAGAACGAGATATGTGCAGCTCCTATCGGGATTGTCGGCACATTGGGCGACTTTGCTGGTCTTGTTTTACCATTGTCAAAATGTTTTGTAACCGAGATTCCGAGATTGATCGGGTCTTCTTGGGAGAAGGAATATCCTTCGTTGACAGTGAGAGCTTGTGATGGGCTAAGTTGGGACACCCCTGCAGGGTATAAACTTTTGAGAGCCGTGCCCGCGGTTATGGGCAGATGGGAATTTGTTAATATCCCGTTGTAGAGAACTTGACACTTAACTTAATTAAAATGAATCAACCGCGTGTGTAGCCGTGATGGTCTCTTTTCGGCGGAGTCCGGGAAGAGAACACGGTCTCGTGTTATGCTTGAACGTAAGTAGTTTCAGGATCACTTCTTGATCACTTCTAGCTTCTCGACTGTGTGTTGCTTCTCTTTTCGCTCTTATTTGCATATGTTAGCCACCATATATGGTAGTGCTTGCTGCAACTCCACCTCACTACCCTTTCCTACCCATAAGATTAAATAGTCTTGATCACGCAGGTGTGAGATTGTTGAGTCCTCGTGACTCACAGATACTTCCGAACAGTTGCAGGTGCCGATGATACCATTGCAGATGACACAACTGAGCTCAAGTGGGAGCTCGATGAAGATCTTGGTCGTTGTTTCGTTTCGATTTTGGATGTTCAGTAGTGGAGCCCAGTTGGGACGATCGGGGATCTAGCATTTGGGGTTGTCTTCTTTTATTTTGGTTCCGTAGTCGGACCTTGATTGTATTCTGGATGATGTATGTATAACTTGTATTTGTGTGAAGTGGCGATTGTAAGCCAACTCTTTATCCCATTCTTATTTAGTACATGGGATTGTGTGAAGATTACCCCTCTTGCGACAAACCTACCATGAGGCTATGCCTCTAAGTCATGCCCCGACACGTGGGAGATATAGCCGCATTGTGGGTGTTACAAGTTGGTAATCAGAGCCATCCCCGACTTAGGAGCCCCCTGCTTGATCGAATCGCTGACGTTGTTGAGTCTAGAACAAAATGTTTTGAGTGCTAGGATTATATATATCGGAGAGTAGGATTCTTTTGACACCTCAGTCCCTTCATCGCTCTATTGAGGCCTCCTGACGTAGAGTTTTGACTCTTCTCTCCTCAAATTTCACGATTTTTTTAGGATCACGCGGGTATCTTGGAATCATTCTGATAGTCTTGTGATGATAACATTGTTCTTGGTGCCTCCTGACATTTATGGGTTGTGGCAGTGTCCCGGGGAGTTGAGCTTCGAGGTGTTGTCGTCACAATTTTATCGTTGCAGTTCTGGAATACCTGAGTTTGCCGACATCGGAAATCTCTTTTATGCAGTTGTTGGTGAGATAACCTCGACGCCACCCAGTACTGGGGCGGGAGTTCAAGAGTATTACCATAACTCGTATAACGGATGCTTTTCGAAGGTTGAGGTAAATGATTTCCGAAGGTTTCTTGGTTATGTGTTGAAGGATGGATACAGCTGGATGTAGGATTTGTTACTTTTGGGTGAGATATTATGCTTCCCCTATATCCCCAACACCTGATTGCATAACCAGAAAGTTTTGGGAGTTTATAAGAGGGAATTCAAGTAGCTCCTAGAATAATCTTTCCAACAGAAACATGATAGGATATGGGATCTATCATATGTTTGTTTCCGACTTATTTTGCAAGCCAATCCTTGCTTTGTTTTTGTTGTGATATTCGAGTTGCTTCAATGTCAAGTGTTGATTCCATACCTTTCCTAAGCGATGTTCTCACATTTCTATGTGAATATTAATTCTTCATGATAATCGAGATTGTCATTTCAATATTTTTCAACCGGTGTGTTTCTCTTCAAGTGGATCCGATCATTTTCAGCATTTGCAAGATCAATGCTCAGTTATTCACAACGGTTTTTCTTTCATCCGTCCCAAGTTGTCTTTGTTTTCCCGCCCTCCCACCCTTTTTCTTCAAGGACTCGGATTTCTTATTAAAGTATCCTTTTATTGTTGCGAAGCCTCTCCATTCTTTTAAGTCAATGTTGAAAGGATCGATATGGTTGACTAGGGGGGGTGAATAGGCAACTAGCAATCTTTAGCTTTTCTTTAACAATTTAAACTTTGCATTAAAGTAGGTTTTCTAGATATGCAACTAAGTGAGCAACCTATATGATGCAACAAAGATAGGAACACAAGCAAGCAAGAGATATATCACAGATAAGCTTGCACAAGTAAAGGCACGAGATAACCAAGAGTGGAGCCGGTGGAGACGAGGATGTGTTACCGAAGTTCCTTCCCTTTGAGGGGAAGTACATCTCCGTTGGAGCAGTGTGGAGGCACAATGCTCCCCAAGAAGCCACTAGGGCCACCGTATTCTCCTCACGCCCTCACATAATGCGAGATGCTGTGATTCCACTATTGGTGCCCTTGGAGGCGGCGACCGAACCTTTACAAACAAGGTTGGGGCAATCTCCACACCTCAATTGGAGGCTCCCAACGACACCATGAAGCTTCACCACAATGGACTATGGCTCCGCGGTGACCTCAACTGTCTAGGGTGCTCAAACACCCAAGAGTAACAAGATCCGCAAGGGATTAGTGAGGGAATCAAATTTCTCTTGGTGGAGGTGTAGATGGGGGCCTTCTCAACCACACCCGAGAAAATCAACAAGTTTGATTGGCTACGGAGTGAGATCGGGCGAAAATGGAGCTTGGAGCAACAATGGAGCTTAGGGTTGGAAGAGGTGGTCAACTAGAGGAAGAAGACACCCCTTTTATAGCTTAGGACAAAAATCCAACCGTTATCCACCTACCAGCCCGCGACCAGCGGTACTACCGCGCCAGACCAGCAGTACTACCATAGGGCCACGCGGTACTTCCGCTTGCTGACAAGCGGTACTACCGCAAGGCCACGCGGTACTACCATGCGGACCCGCGGTACTACCGCAGCAGTAGCAGCAGCAGCTAGGGCAGACCTGTAGCACAAGAGCTGAGGGCGGTACTGCCGCGGGCGCGGTACTACCGCTCCCCCTTGCGGTACTACCGCAAGGCAGGAAACCCCTAGCCTGGGAAGAGCGCGGATAAAGAAACATCCGTTCCTACTTCTGCTGGTAAACGGAAGAAGCAAAAATCCACCACAGTACTACCACAGAGGAGCGGTACTACCACCTGGCAGCTGATCCAGGCCGCGCACGGTACTACCGCGCAAGGGATGCGGTACTACTGCAGTGGTGCGGATGTAAAAATTTACATCCGCCCCTACTACTGCGAAGGAGCGGTACTTGGCCTGGGGGCCATGGTACTGCGGCTCCAGAGGAGCGGTACTACCGTGGGCACCTGCGGTACTACCGCGCCGAAGTGTGGTACTACCGCTCAACAAGGAGCAGTACTACCGCAAGCACACCAACAGCAGTCAGGACAAGGGAAAAGAGGATCAATGGACGATGCTCCAAAGTACAGGGGAAAGGAGGGGACAAGGAAGAAAACGTGTACGTGATGATTCCACCCAAACCTTTCTGACGCGGACCCCCTCTTGATAGTACGGCTTTCGTACGACTCAAATCCACCAAAAAGAAACATAGAAAAGACGTCGTCTTCAACAGTCTTCGAGGGGCACCAAACCGTCTTATGCCTAGCGATGAAACGTCTGGGAAACTCAAAGCACACGATTAGTCCGCAAAAGCATTGTCATCAATCACCAAAACACCTTAGGGATAAATATGCCCTTACAAATTCTTATCCGGTGATTCTCAGGAAGATACTAACGGAGCTTCAAGTTCATCATTCTTCGTTCTCTTTTCTTCTCCGTTGGATTCAATTCAAGCTTTCGGTGTTGATCATATTCCTTTCCTTGTTTCAAATGTGTTCTCATGCCGGTGCACCTCTTAATCATCCACTCTTGCTATTCTATTGTTCCAGAGTGCTGAAGATGCCTCAGAAGATTCGTTTCCATTCTTAATCCATTCAAGTTATTTCGTGGTTGTTACCTCATTCAAGCCATTTAATTCAACCGGTGCAATCTCTCTTTTCAAGCAATCCCTTCAACGGTGTATCTTTTGAGTGGGCCCTAACCCACAGGTCTTTTCCCAGGATCTTACCTGACTCTTCTAATTTTCCAGAGTTATTTTCAAAATCATTTCAAAGTTTGACGTAAGAATGAATCTTCATCAGTCAAATGCCTTTCTCCAAGATCTTTCAAAGTCTTTTCATCGTTGGTTCAACCTTTCTAATTTTCATCCCGGAGTATCTCAACAATTCATGGTGGTATTTCTCGTCGTCATTCTCGCGTTTCTGAAGTCCGAAGAAGAGTTCCTCTTAAACTCTTACCCTTTCTTCCAAAGATGGGAAGTTCAAGCTTGATGCCATCCTTTCATAATTGTTTTCGATTGCGAGAATCCTTTTCACCCTTCTGGAGCATTTCAGGAGTTGTTTTCGTTTTTCTTGATCATCCAAAGGCCATCATTTCAGAAGATTTATTCATTCTCAGCTATCAGCTCTCATTCTCCAAATCTTACTGGTGCATCTTTCAAGTGTTCTCTAATCAGTTCATGATATCTTTGTTCTCTTGTATCTAAATTCCATCAAGTATTTTCATTCGTTTCTAATTCTTCCCGATGAATTCCGCCTTTGCTTCGCTCTTTTCCAATTCTTACGGTGGTTTGTTCAAAGATTCTTCTTCCTTCGTTATCATATCAATTCATTCATTGTTTCAATCCTTCCGGTGGTTCGTTGAAGACCTTCTCAAGTTTGCGCTATATCTATCTTAATCCTTTCTACGAGAATAAGTAGTATGCCAAATCCGTTGCTTGGCATCAATTTAAGTTGATGAAGGATACGCATAACATAATTCTTATTATTGTTTCTTCCAAGTGGTCTAGTTTCTTCTTTACAGAGTTGTTCATCATGTCACATTTCTCGGTTCGAGATACTTCATCTTTTTTTATTCCGGAGTTCCAAGATCTTTTTATTACCGGAGTTCTTCATGGAGGGTCTACATGGTGGTTCGTCGGGGTTCTTTTCATTCTTCAATTGTTCTTCAAGATTTTTCTCAAATTTGTAATCCGCCAAGCTATACTCTATAATAAACATGGTGTTCAACACATGTTTAGTTTTGAGGAGTTCAAGTATTCTTCATCTTGCATTCCAAAGTGGAATTCATTCTCTCTTGTCTTTTGAGGTGGTGTTATGTCACTCTTGACAATTTCCCTTCGTGTTTCATGATTCACAAGTTGTCCGGAATGACATATTTTAAACCCATCCTTTTCATTTCGTTCATGAGATCCTTTGCAACCCATCAATCTCTTCATTGGACTTATCTTGGGTTATATTTCACCTAAAGCTTTCCCTAAGGATTGTGCTATTTATGGTGCTCATAAATGACCCAAGTTCTTCATTTATCCTTCCGGTGAAATAAGCTTCTCGTCTCCTTGTTGATATCAATCCAATCTATTGTTTTCGTTAGTGGCAGAATTTCACCTCAGTTTTGAGATGTTTTCCATAAGCCCACAACAAGCTTATCCTTTCGTTGTTGATAATTTTGAGTTGTGAAGACCATGTTCTTTCCTTTGATTATCCATTCAACCAGAGTGTTGTGTCATCCCTTCAGTTTCTTTTCATCTTATCAAGTTCTCTTCTCTTTTTCTACCAGAGTGATGTCCAAATTATACCATTCTTATGCCTTCTCTATCTTGTTTTAACCGGAGTGTTGTGTCATCTGCTCAAGTTCTTTTCGCCTTATCAAGTCTTGCATCTTTTTTCAATCAGAGTGCTTGCATCTACTCCCTGTCCATTGCAACCATTTTCTTATGTCTTTCAACCTACAAGGTTCTAGTAATGTTCCTTGTTCCTTTTTTCTAACAGAGTGTTTTCAACTTTGTTCATCTTCGTTGTTTTCTTCTTCAAATTTGTTCAACCTCTCAAGGTTCTTTGGTTTCACTCGTTTGTCAAAGAAGCAACTTTGGTTTACCTCTTCATCTTCCATTTTCCCTCCGGTGCCATCCTAGATCTCGGGACGAGATCCTCTTGTAGTGGTGGAGTGTTGTAATGCCCCGAGACCGATGCACCAGGTGTCTTCCAGTTATTCATGTTGAGTGCCTTGTCATATCTTTGCTTCTTGCACCATGCTCTTCTCATTTGGGTATATTGCTTTGTCATGCCCATCATCGTCGTATTGCATTGCCTCTTGTCATTTTGCATGCTAATCATATACCTTATGGTAATCTTCATATTGTTGCCATGTGCATTTCATTCATCCTTATGTGGTGTGGTGTTGTTATGGTGTGTGTGAGCATCATTCCTTGTCATCTCTCTCTCAAGCCATACCCACGCATCATCACCTCTCACTTCCTTCTTCTTTCATGTTTTTGCAAGTGACTTTATTCCTCCTCCATTAATGTTCGTCCTTTCCCTATAAATCTTGCCTCTTTCCTACACCCTCTCTGTCAGATTTCATCCCATTCAAACTTGTTTTGGTCAGGTTCAAAAATGATTGAAGTTTGAGAATAATCCAAACTCTAATTATTTTTCTGATTTCTAAAAATGCCAGAGCAATTTATTCAAACCCTACATAAATCCAGGGTTCCAGATATATATTTATATATCTCATATTCCTAACCAAAACCCGTGGACTTTCCCCTTTGTTGATTGTTTATTTATATAAACAAAAAAATAAATTAAAGGAAAAGGCCCCTTACTTGTTCAGCTACTCACTGGGCCTCCCAAATCCTACGCAGGCCACAAACCTGCAGCTGGGCCGGCCTTTAGGCCCAACCGCCCCACCTACATCTAACCCTAGCCTCGACCGAGCTATCCCTCTCGCTCCCCTGCTTGTTCCCACCGCCGCTAGAAGCCATCTCCCTCGACTCCTCCTCTAGCGCCGCCAGAGACATGCACGAAGGCGCAGTCCTCTGCTTCGACCCGACCTCATCCTTTCCCTCGTTCCCTTGTGCCGCCTCCCCCTCATATCGATCTCTCCCTGTCCTCTCGCTCAAGCTAACCACCCCGCGGCCCCACGAGCTCGCCTGCCCGCACGGCCATGGCTTCGCCGCCCTCGACCCGGCTCGCCCTCGACGCCCCCTTCGCTGGAGCCCTTCCTCCGCCTCTGCTTTGGCCTCCCACAATAGCCACGCCACGCCCTCAAGCGCCTCACCTCCCACAGCCGGTCCAGGACCTCCTCGTCGCCTCCTCGTCTACCCGGCGCCACTGACTCATCAGCTCCGTCGCTAGGGGAGGAGACCCTCGACCTGTCCCCTTCGGCCCCGACTCCGGCGAGCACCGCCCTATCGACTCTCCTCCACACGATGACTCCCCTCTGCTGCCTCATTCCTTTGCATGCGACTGCCCTTTTCTTTCCTGCCTTGCCTCACGCGACCCACATGAGCGCTGGCCATGGAGGCCACCGTGCCGGCCTACAGCTTCGTGCGTGCTGCTCTGCCTTCCTGCTACTTCGTCCGACTTCGGACGACCTCCATCGAGCTCACCCGGCCACCTTCGACCTCGGCGTGGCCCTGCCTCCACTAGCAGCCTCCTGGAGCCGGCCATTTCCATGGGTTCGGGGAGCCCCAAGTCTTGTCCGTGGCCTCGTTGGCTGTTGATGTTACGTTGTTGGCTTTCTCCATCGTCTCCCTGGGCTCGTCAGATCTTGTACCAGGAGCCCAAGCCGGAAGACTCCGTGGATGTTCATCTCACTTGTGCCATTTTGGATCGTCAAGAACGTTTCGAGATTCGCCAAGTACCATTACACCCGGAGACCATGGATCCGTGAAGTTCCACTACCGTCGCCATGGATCCGACAAGTTCGCGAGTACGACCACTTACCACGACGACCTTGTACCACTACCGTCGACGAAGACATGTGCACCGCAAGCGTTAAGTTCAACTACCATGGACGGCGAAGGGTTTGGAGTCATCAGGCACCTCTCTGAACGAACGGGAACGACTATCGTAGCCGAGATCGCGAGAACCTCTACCGACGACCTTGGAACGTGTACGATGACCGTTGTCGAAGACATGTACCTCTACCGCTTCCTGAACATGTACCACGACTTCCATGACTTCCGTGAACCGCTACTTCCACGACAGCCGTGAATGACTACTTCCCTCGACGAACTCGATACGCTTCGAAAACGCACGCTTCGAAGGTATAGCCCCGAGACGACCGTCCGAGAATGATTGCTTGTGTTGTATGAGATGCACCAGTTGTTTGCACTGTGTCGGTAGTGTCTCTCGCTTCAATGCTGTCGACACTTGGGACACCCAGTAACCGGGAGGACCCCACCTTCTATCGCATGTTACGCTCCCGTCACTTTCCTTTTGCACCGGTATCTCCGTGAGCTATCGGAACCAGAATGTTGCCGTGGCACCATTTCCGTTGTCATTGTCATGGCACCCCATTATTTCCACCACTGTGACAAATGTTTCGTAATTCTCTTATCAACATTTTCATAAAATTGATTAAACTTGCATATGCCATTCGCATCATGATAATAACATTGAAAATGTTTAAAATTGTTGTTTGCATTAAATTGCTAATGCATATGGGGATTTACTGGAATTGTTGTTTGTTATTTCCGGCCTCATTTAAACTTGCCTAAATGTTTAGTTTACTTATGCTCCACCTCTTACCATGTTTAAACAACATTTAATTTTGTTGAGTAGTTTAAACGGGAGAGAACTAAATAATTAAATTTGGTGTTGTCGGTGTCAAAACCGGCGGATCTAGGGTAGGGGGTCCCGAATTGTGCGTCTAAGGCGGATAGTAACAGGAGGCAGGGGACACGATGTTTTACCCAGGTTCGGGCCCTCTTGATGGAGGTAAAACCCTACGTCCTGCTTGATTTATTCTTTATAATATGTGTAGTACAAGAGTTGATCTACCACGAGATCGGAGAGGTTAAACCCTAGAAGCTAGCCTATGGTATGATTATATGTTGTCCTACGGACTAAAACCCTCCAGTTTATATAGACACCGGAGGGGGCTAGGGTTACACAAGGTCGGTTATAAAGGAGGAGATATCCATATCCGTGTTGCCTAGCTTGCCTTCCACGCCAAGTAGAGTCCCATCCGGACACGAGACGAAGTCTTCAATCTTGTATCTTCATAGTCCAACAGTCCGGACAAAGGATATAGTCCGGCTGTCCAGAGACCCCCTAATCCAGGACTCCCCCAGTAGCCCCTGAACCAGGCTTCAATGACGATGAGTCCGGCACGCAGTTATTGTCTTCGGCATTGCAAGGCAGGTTCCTCCTCCGAATACACCACAGAAGAATTTGAATACAAGGATAGTGTCCGACCCTGCAAAATAAGTTCCACATACCACCATAGAGAGAATAATATTACCACAAATCTAATCTGCTGACGCGTTTTGGCAACGTGACATCATTCCATGGCCTGGTGATTATTCGAACCGTTTTTCTTTAACCAGCCCCGCACATAACGCGAGGCGGTTTCTTGACACGTCTTGTCAAAGCAGAGATCGTGTCCCCCTCATTATGGGATTCTCATCAATACGGGTGTGGGTAACCCAACCGCGCCACCAATTATGGCGCTTGGGGGATAAGCGAGTTTTACCAGGCTAGTGGGGACGCATAGTTTCGTCCGCCCTTATAAAGGGATAAGTTTTAACCTTCTTCTACCCACACCTTCTTCCTCCTTGCTCATCCATTCTCGCGCACTCGAACTCCAATGCCCAAGTCCACATCCTTCTCCTCAACCTTCTCCAAACATGTCCGGAGCGGGAGGCAAGTGGATGGCTTCCTCCGTTACGGAGGGACACATCAAAAAGCTGCACGGGGCCAGATACTTAGCCCCGGATATCACGCATCGGCTGCCCACTGCGGGCAGATCGTCCCTACCCCGGAACCTCATGAGAGGGTAGTTTTCCTCCACCACTTCCTCCGCGGACTGGGGTTTCCCCTCCATCCATTCGTCCGCGATCTTATGTTCTACTACGGGCTGGACTTTCATGATCTGGCCCCGAATTTCATCCGCAACATTTCGGCGTTCATTGTCGTGTGTGAGGCTATACTCCGCATCCGTCCCCACTTCGGCCTGTGGCTGAAAACCTTCAATATCAGCCGAAGGTGGTGGGCGGCCTGCAAGCGGAATGTGGCGGAGCCATGGTGGGCAAGATGCCCAACGTTATATGGCTTGAGGGCTCCTTCGTGGAGACCATAAAGGGGTGGCAATCGGCGTGGTTCTACATCACCGAGCCACGCGACACCAACTGGGTGGCGGTCCCCGAGTTTCGATCCGGAATCCCCATGGGGCTCACTTCCTGGAAGGAGAAGGGCATGTCCTGGGGTTCATCGGTGGAGCTGGATGGACTCTAGAAATGTATCCAGAACATGGCAAGCAAGAAACTTAAGCTTGTCAACATAGTCCAAGTCATGCTCTTCCGCTGGATCCTCCCGTGTCAACAATGGGATTTCAACTTATGGGAGTTCGACCCGGCCTGGCACCAGACTCTAAGCGAGCTCTTCGACACGACGCACAAAGACGTCTGGAGGGTGATGTTAAAGGGCGCCGAGGTCCCTCCCTCTCTCATCGAGGACCGCGGGCTAAGCGCGAAGCGCCCTGCGAATCCGGTAAGTTCTGTACATCTGGTAGGATATTTACTTCCATTGCTTAACCACGTGCAGGGTCTGAGCTCCCATGCCTTTGACAGGACTAGGTGGAGGCATCGGAGCAGATCGACTGTCCGGCCCCTCCGCCCGAAGATACTGTGGACGCTCTCTTGACGGAGATGCTGACTCCGGCTCCTTACAAGGTGCCGGAAAAGACTAAGAAGAAGGCCAAGGGAACCCGAAAGAGTTCCCGGCGCCAGGTGGTATCAGACTCATCGTCCGATGACTCCGCGACGCACTCCTCCCACGAAGACGAGGAAGAAGATGAAGATGCTCCCCCTTCAGCCGGGGGAGACAAGAAAAGGAAGGCCGCCCCAACCGGGGGGGAGAAGGGTCCAAGAAGGGAAGGACTCTCCTTCCGGACTGCTCCACCACCGCCGCCGAAGGCGAAGACGAGTGGCTGCTCAGGGTCAAGCCCCTGGCGAAGTCGTAAGTATTCGGATACTAGAGTAACTCATAGCATACCTCTGTTGCACTGCTTCTCCTAATGTCGAATATGATTATGCAGACCGCCCCAAGCCTGTATCGATGTATCCTCGTCGGACGGCTCCTTGGACTCATCGGATATGGATAGCAATCCACTCCCGACCGCCACCTCCCCTTGCCCTACGGACAATGCCGAGGTATCGTCTCAAGAGGCACCGGGTCGAGGGGAGACAGTCCCGGAGGCGCCCCAAGGCGACCTTCCGGACTCCGGGAGCAAAGGGAGTAAGGCTCCCGAGGGCTCCGAGTTCGGCCTTCAGCCGAACACTGCGCCGGAACCTCCAGTGGTTCCGGACTCGGGCAGGCGGCCTCCTTCCAAAAGGGGCAAGACGCCCGTGCCGGTGATCTCTGTCCATCCAGAGGAACCGGACAACCTGCTGGGAGCGCTTCGCGGCGCTTCCATCGATGAAGAGCACCACACTATTATGAGTGCGGTGATCAAGAAGGTTCAGTCCGCTAAGAGCGGACTGACTGAAGCCTATGCCAGCCTTCTAACAGGCTTTGAGGTAAGTATTTAAAATATAGGAAAAATATTACCGCATAGACAGTAGCCCCTGATGCTCTGTTTGGTGTTCACAAAGAAAAGTAGAATAGAGGATCAAATAACATCTGCAGGAGTCTAATATAAGTATGTCTATATGCGTATGCAGGCTTCACTGCTGACCTCTGCCGCACTGACTGTGGAGGTCGCTGCACTGAAGCAGGACCTCGAGGGGTCCGAGAAGGAGCTCGGCCTTGCTAAGAGGCAGCTCGAGGAGAACAAAGGTAAGTAATACCTAGTCTCTCTCTCTCTATATATAGAGTGACACTATTCTAATCCCAGGATCAAAATAACTATTTGGATCACGGCTGGCCCTATATAGGCCCGACGGGGTGTTTCCGAACTCCCGAAAAACAAAACAACCGGCCCACATAGTTGTCTTCCACCTCCCGTTCCCCACATCTCCCACGGACGCAGATCCACCCCGCGCGCCCCCACACCCGGACCGCTGGCGAACCACCGCCCCCGGCACATCGCGCCTCCCGGCCGCCTCCTCCCGCAACTGCCGCAGCGGTTGCCTCCATCCCCAACCGCCGCTCGGGCACCTCGTTCGGGATCCCGCCGCCACCCTGTGCGCCGATGAGCTTCAGGACCCCGCTGCCACACCGCGCGTCGTCGGCCTCCTGAAACTCGCCGCCACCTCATGCGCCGCCGGCCTCCTGAAACCCGTCGCCACCCAGTGCGCCGCCCTATGTCGTCACCACATCCCCGTGATGCGCCATGCATAGCTCCATGCACCGCTTCCCTTTCCTCCCCCAAAACTTGGCTGCAGCTTCCCCAAGCAGTTGCGACCGGTGTGCTATCTGCCCACCGCTGCGACCTGCACCATCCACAAGCCGCCAGCCCCTCCATTCTGTGTGGGCAGTCCGCCATCTCGCTCGTGAGTATTCCATGCGGATAGCCATCTTTCCTCGTCGTTCTTTTCTCCATCGCGGTTGTCGTTGGTTCATCTACATCGAGACCATCCTACCGCAGCAGATGCGTTCGAGGACACCTACCTCCTCAGCGTGGAGGTTACCCACCAAGACGAGCATGTCCGCTCCATCCTGTGTGATGATGTAGCAGGTCAGACTCTGAAGAACTATGCAGGTCAAACTCTGAAGAAGTAGCAGATTGACATATTCATCTTTCTCCAGCGGGGATGCTGGCCACCACCCCGTGAAGTACAGGGTTTACAAGGTCGAAGAGTTGGTCTGACCATGTTCGTCGGCCGCCTAAACCAGCTGTTAACATGATCTTCTCTAGCTCGGGTTGCTACATTCAGTTAACTAGTTTCGTATCCATGAGCAGAGACAAGTTACACTGAGCAGAGAGAGAACAAAAAATAATCGTGTGGTTGTGGTCTGTTCCAGGAGGTAAGATGGAGAGATAAGGACCGAAATGTGTGGTGTAAAAGCAAGTATAGCTTTGTGTATAAAAAGAATATTGTATTTGTTTGAAAGGAACGTATCTGGTACTTCTAGTGCTACTTGTATCAAAGTGTTTTGACTGATGTGTGTTGATTTTACGAGAACAGTGTACTAGTTAAAGTTTCCTTTTCAATAGTTTAGTTAAAGTTTTTTGGCTGATGGATGTTGATTTTACGAGAGTTACTACCAAACCCAACTAGTCACAAAATGGCATTACAAATTTCACGCATTTATGAAAAACATAGTTCAAAGGACATTTAATAAAAAACAATAGTTTGAAGACATGAAATATGGAGATTTGGAAAAATTAGAACACTATAGAATATAAATAAATAAAGATGGAGTTCATTGTGAAAAAGCAAGGGAGGTCAAAAGCACTAAAATCTTCAAAATAGAACCTCTGAAGACATGTAACATAGAAAGTAAAAAATATATCTTCAGTGAAGTTGGAATGAGAAGCATAATTCTGAGTTTGAAAAATAAACAAAATAACTAATTTAAATGAAGTGTGTATCTTAAAAAACAAAATGAAAAACACTCTAAGTTCATGAATCTTTGTTAAAAAGTCTATCTTTAGTTTTGGGCGAGTACGTCATCACATCGAGAAAAAGGCCAAGGTATATTATAAAAAGTCAAAGCAAGTACGATTTTAAGTTGTCTTTTACTGGTTGAGCGCGATATATAAGAATTTTGATTTTTCAAACATTCATAATTACTTCGTGTGATTTGTAGTGCGGAACAGAAAAGATTCATGACTATATATGACTCGATGATGAAGTATATGGTGTCGATAGTCCAATCATTATGGATAAAAAATGAGTAGTTGAACAAAAAAATTAAGGTAAAAAAACACAAGACTCAATGGAAAATTCGGAGAGATACATGTACAAGAATCAAGAGAAGTCATAGTTGAGAAATCGAGAAGTTTGAATTTAAATAAAAGAGTAGTTCGATCGTGAAAAAAATGGATCTTTAGAAACGTATTAAAAATTCAGATTTTTCTGTTTCTGAAAAGAACCCAAGAAGTTCAATTAAACTAACAAAGTAGTTCGATCTTAATAAATATTGCCATTTTTTCGTGTTCAAAAATAAAACCAAGAAGTTCAAATTAAAAATAACGAAGTAGTTTAATCTATATGAAAATAACAGATTTTACAGCTTCAAATAATAAAACCAAGAAGTTCAAGTTAAAATAGGTGGAGCGCTTCAATGTTTTAAAAAAACACAGATATTTTCACGTAACCGAGAGAAGTTCAGGTTGATAACCGCCAGAAGTTTACGTACTACACGGTGGGCATTCCGTATGAAAAAAAGTTCAAAAATTCTTATGAGAGAGCTTGAACAAAAATAAGTGACAGAAGTTCAAGGTGAAAACAGCGAGAAGTTCAACTATTACACGGAATGCGTTTCAGATAAAAAATTAAGAATAGAAAACAAAAATCTTAAAAGGTATGTTGCAAGAAGTTCCCGTACTCCTCCGTGCATGGTTTAGAATTTAATTGCGGGAAGTCCGACATCCAATTACATGTTTGAAGCTGGCAAAAAATGACGTCCGACCTTCAATTGTATGTAATTCGACGTACACACTAAAATGTGACAGAAGTTCATAGTGAAGACAATCAGAAGTTCAAGTACTGTAAGGAATGCATTCAGGTGAGAAATAAAAGTATAGAAAAATAAAAGCTTAAAAGGTTTGTTGAAAGAAGTTCAAGTACTATGTCTGGAGAAGTTCAAAAATTCTTGCGAGAGAGGTTCACCTTGTATTTCCATGTTTGATTTTTTCCGTATAAAAATCAAATACAATTCTTTACTCAAAATATAAAAAGGTGAAGTTCATATTGAAATAACAGAGAAGTTCAGAGTTTATTAAACCTAGGATTTACATGTTCAAAAAATGAAAACACAACACCATTTTTTGCACTTTTAAAAACAACTAATAAACGAAAAAAATGGTTGCTAGAAGTTCAAGTGCTCAGTGAGGAAAAGTTCAAAAAATTCTTGTGAGAGAGGTTCACCGTGTATTTAGATGTCCAAAATACATAAAAAAATATGTTGTTTTTTGTGTTTTAAAACAATTCTCTCAAACCAGAGAGAAGTTCAAAGTGATAATAACCAGAAGTTCACGTACTACATGGTGTGTATTTCATATAATATAAAATAATAATAAAGTGAAACAGAGTGAAGTTCAAACAGACATGCCCCAGAAGTTAAAGTACTTCACGGGGTGCAAAAAATAGCACGTCAAAAACAGAGTGAGTTTCAAACAGACATGCCCGAGAAGTTCAACTACTTCACGCAGTGCGTTTCCTTTCGCAATGAAGGCGGAAATCATGATCTCGTCATTTCTCTAATTTACTTCAAAATGATAGGAATATCATTTGGGTAAGTTCAAGTCCTCAGTCGGAGAAAGTTAAAAAAATATTGTGAGATAGGTTTGTACAAAAAGAATATCATTTGTGTACACACTGACGAAATGGATGAGAAAATTACAAATGAAAATACGTCACGGAAGTTCAACATGAAAACAACAGGAAGTTCGACTACTATAGTGAATGAAATTGAGATGAAAAACTTTTAAAATTGTCGCGAGTATGAAAAATGATCAACACGGGAAAGTTGCGTGTTTACAGCAGCTTTCTATCACTTGCTCAATTCTGGTGAGTGGATGGAGAGCTACGAGCAGTGGATGGAGATCTACGGGCAAAAAAATCACGTGAAAAAAAGAGTGAAGTTCAAGTAGACATGCCGAGAAGTTCAGGTTCTTCACGCGGTGCATTTTCGAAAAATCTGTTTCGCGATACAGGCAGAACGAATGATCTCGCCATTTTCGAAATTACTTGAAAACGGCCAGGATTCAGAGAAAACCATCAACATGAAAAAGTTTCGCATTTTCCGTAGCTTTTCAGCGGTATATTATTTGCCCCATTCCAATAAAGTTTGTAGAAATTACGGTAAAAATACGTTTTTAACCATTTTCAAAACTGACATAAAACCGTAATGAATTAGGAGAAACAATATATACAAAAAAGTTTCGCATTTCTTCAAGCTTTCCAACGCCATATCATTTGATGCATATGGACATACGGTTAAAAAATTAGGTCGAAAATACGAACTCGGTGGAACTTGTACCGTTTTCTAAATTACTTTTAAACCATTCAAAATTAGAAAAAACTTTTAACATAAAGAAGTAGCGCATTTTCATAAGCTTTCCAATGCCATATTATTTGCCTCAATTGGATTAGCCGTTTAGAAATGGCATCAAAAATAGGAACTCGGGTGTTCGGTTTGCGAAATTTTATGATTTTCCGAATTACTCTTTAACCGTAGGGAATTAGAGAAAACTTTCAGCATGTGGAACGAGCGGTTTTGCAGCAGCTTTCCAACGCCATATTATTTGCCTCATTCCGATAAACGGTTTAAAAATGCAATCGAAAATACGATTCGCGTTTTTTGTATGAAGAAAAAATGGTTTTCAAAACTGCTTTTAAACCGCTTACATTTTGCCAAAAATTTAACTTGGGTACTGATGTCCATAGCTATCCAACGGTATATCACAAGCCCCATTTAGAGACCTTTTGGCTGAAGTTCAACCTAGTACTCGGGGAAGGTCAGGCGCGTTACTCGGGAAGTTCATGTTGTGATCAGAATAGTGTTTATGTATATGTATATATATATATATATATGTATATATATATATATATATATATATATATATATATATATATATATATACAGACGATCTATTCTGCTAATATTAGCAGAATAACTATTCTGCACACCACTTCGGCACTGCACGCTCAACAGAAGCGCACTGCATCATTTTGACGACGAGCACTGCAATAGAGACTAGTGAACTTCTCGTCGGAAAAAACTGCACGCGTTATTTTTTCGATACTGTTTTTGCTTTAATTTTTTAACCGTTTATCCGAATGAGGCGTGTAATATACCATTGAAAAGCTATGCATTAGGCGCAACTTCGACATGTTGAACACTTTTCGAGATTCCACACGGTTTAAGAGCAGTTTTGAAAATAGTGCGGCGGATGACGAGTGGCAGCGAGTGTTTTTTCGTGTTTTTTTCTAAACCGCTTGTTGGAATGAAGCACATGATATGCCATTGGATATATATCGTCGAAGCGCATCTTTTTCATATATAAATCTTTCTCTAATTCATTACGGTTTAAGAGCAGTTTCAAATTTACTAAATCGCGGAACTCTATTTTTTCAAATTTTTTGAAATTTTCGGTACTGTTTTTGCTCCAGTTTTCTAACTGTTTGTCAAAACGAGACATATGATACGCCGTTGGAAAGCTACGGACAAGGCGCAACTTTCATATGTTGAAATGGTTTTGAGATTCCTTACGGATTTTAGTTAATTTTGAAAATCGTGCGGCTGACTTCGAGAGGCAGCGGCTGTTTTTTCACGAAATTTTTACGAACCGCTGGTCGGAGTAATTCAAATCATACGCCGTTGGAAATATATCGACGAGACGCAACTTTTTCATGTAGAACACTCTCTCTAATTCCTTACGGTTGAAGATCAGTTTTGATTTTACCGAAAAGCGGGCACTCTGTTCTTCGCGAGACCAAAATCGTTGTATGTACTGCATCAGACAGAAGAACACACTGCTTCAGACGAAATACCGCACTGCATCAGATGGGCAAGTGCACTGCATGGTTTCTTTTTGTTTAGACATATTTTTTCTCGAACGAGGAAAGAAGAACGCACCACTTCAGATGAAATACCGCACTTCATTTAGATGGGAAAGTGCACTGCATGGTTTCTTTTTTGTTTAGACCTATTTTTTCTCGAACGGGGAAAGAAGAACGCACTACTTCAGACAAAATACAGCACTTCGTTGGATAGACAAGTGCACTGCATGATTTTTTTTGTGGGACGCAAATTTTCCCAAACGAGGTGGAGTGCACTTCATGTCGAGTGTTGGCGAACCGCAATACAATGAAAAGTGAGCCTTGAGACTATCGTAAACGGGCCGCGACACTACCGAAAGTGAACCGCTTGAGCTTTTTCCAAACTCAATATTTTTTATGTGCGTAGACCGGGCGAGTGGATCGCAGGGACTGAGCAAGTGAACCACATGTAATGAGAAGTGAGCTGCTTTCCGAGGTGTTTTTGTTTTCGGATTACCAAGTGAACCACAAGGGAGTTTTATAGTGAATTGCATGAGAGGACAAAGTGAGCTTCAAAAACATACATATCCATTCATTTACACAGCCACACTCACATTAGTGAATTGAACCCAGGAACAACCAACCGTATAGTCCACTCGACTCTTTTTCTGGGTTGTGCGTGCAGGTGGACGTAACCGCATCACCAAAAGAGTTTAGAGGCGACACTAGGACTCCCTTTTCTCCCACCAAAGCAATAGAGCACTGAACGCGCCCCGCCATCGGACTGCAGTGCGGCCCGAGCGTGACTTCTTTTTACACAAAAACAAACAGAGCACAGCAGGTCAAAAATAAGATAACAGAGCTGCACGCGCCCCTCCAAACAGAGCACTATAGTGCGTACTGAAGTGCACCCCCGAGTAGGAAACTTTGATGCAAACAAAATACCAACGAAGCACAAAGCGAACCTCTTCTTTGAGTAAACTCCACGGCCAGGGGAGACTGCAAAAAAAGAAACAAACTATGGCGGCGAGCACCGAAATGAACTCGCCGGTTCCACCGGACTGCACGTCTGACCACGAGCCTCATGCCACCGAAATTCAAGCACGCTCGTCGGTGGACTGGACATCCAGCCGCACCGCACTGATGCCCAAAGCGAACTGGAGTGTTGTGCCCAAGTGAAATCTGAAAAAGCAAAAAAATGAAGGGGAGGAGAGGACGCCGGAGGCCGGTGCTTGCGGTGCCAAATTGCATCGCGTTCCCCGGTGCACTGCAAGCCCGGGGCGCCTGGACTGCAAGGGGAGGAGGGCAGCTCGTCCGGGGGACATGGCCGATCTCGCTGATGATGCAGCAGAGACCCGTCGTACTGCATCAACCGTCAGGGACTGCTTTTGGACTACAGCAGGGGACAGCTTGCGGCGGAGCTAGGCATGGATCGGGGTGAGGAGAGGTGAGGCCTGGCGGCTGGCAGGGTCCTGGACGATGGGAGGGACCAGCAGGGAGAGATCGACAATGCAGAGGAGGGAAGCGACGAGGCATCCGTGGGCGGTTGCCGGGTCGAATCCATCGCCGGCGGCGTGGTGGGCCTCAGATCCCTCATCGTGGAGACCGGTGACGGGCCAGTGCAGGGAGACCGGCGACGTTCGGACCCGTCACCGGGGGCGCTTGGTCCGACCGGGGAAGCAGAATGTGGGAGGCGGCTGGATCCGGCACGGTAGGCGGTGGCTGGCGGCGCTGGGGCCTCGTGGTGGCCAGATCCGGCGCAGGTGGCTGCGCGGGGGAGAGGGCGCGACGGCGCTGGTCGGGCGGGAGGTGGAGCAACATGGAAGTGGGCGACCTCGCATTGGGGTAGGGAGGGGCAGCCAGCCACGGGAGGCGCGTTGGGGGCAGTTTTAGGCCTGGATCCGCCACCGGGAGGCGCACTAGGGGTGGTAGCCGGCCCGGGTCGGCCGCCGGGCAGCACGGTTGGGAGCAGAGAGGGAGAAGGAGGTGGGTCGGGAGTGTGGATGAGGCGAGAGATTGGGAAGATTGGGGGTGGAGTGGGGGAAGGTGGTGGGTGGGGTGGGGCAGTTGTTCTATTTTTTCTTTTTCGTGTGGTTCAGTTCGGGGTTTTTTGCAGTGCTGAAGTGTTAGTAGAATAAGCCTAGGTGTTATTAGAATAAGGTCTTAAGGGATGTTATTAGAATAGACCCACCCTATATATATAAGATGCGATTGCAAAATGACAGGATCATCATGAATTTGCCAGGGGCCACGACCGAAGTGGCGACCCTGAGGCAAGCGCTGTCCAAGGCCGAAAACAAAGCGGCCCGGGAGCGCACTGAGCGGGAAAAGCAAGAGGCTCGGGTGGGTGAGGTGCAGCAAGAGCTCCAAGCCCTGGTGACAAAGCACGAGGCGTTGGAGCTTGACTCGAAGACGCGAGAGTCTGAGCTTGCCGCGGCCCTTGAGAGCGCAAAGAATGCCAAGGCTGAAGCCCAAAAGGCCCTCCAGGAGATTGATGCAACGAGGAAGATAGCGGCGGGTAAGGCGTTCAATATGCAAAGCAAGCATGGGAAAGTAAATTACTTGTTACTTACCCGAATCCGGAGCTCTCCAGGAGCATTCGCAAATTTGCCCCATAGCGTGTCGGATGCCGCAAGGTTTTACCAGGCCGAGGAGGGAAGCTCAACGGAGAAGTTGTTTTGGTCTCGGTATACTGGGACCGAACACCCGATGCCTCTGAGCGACCAGCTGAAGCAACTGGTCGAGCTGCACAAGGCGGCCGAACAGGCCATGAAGGGCTTTATAGTCTGGATGTGACCTGGCGACGCCCTTCCCAATAGCTACTTCGGCCTGGTGAGGTGGCTTGTGGATGCCTGCCCATGGCTGGAAGTCATCAAGCGGTCCGTTTGCATCGAGGGTGCACGCCGGGCTTTCGTCCGTGCGAAGGTGCACTGGGCCAAGATGGACACCGTGAAGCTGGCGAAGGAGGGGCCGCCGCAGGGCAAGGTGCATCGCAACCCCGAGATGTATTCTGAGGGTGTCCTGAAGGGTGCCCGTCTTGTAGCGGACGAGTGTGCGAAAGATGTAATATTTGAATGAACTTGCTCGTGTGATCCTGTATGATGAAAACTTGTTCATATGCGCTAGGCAACGCTTGTTTGAATTTAAAATATTACCTTCTGTTCGGCTGTTTATAAAATCTGAGAGATGGCTAGTCGTCGGCTTCTGCCCCCATGCCACGAGTGTTGGGGTGTTCGGGATAAACCTGAGCACTCTTGTTCCCATTTTGGGTCCTTCGAGGGAGGTGCTCAGCAGAACGAACAAGGCAATCGGACTATAATGCTTTATCACTCTCACTTAGCCATAGAATTCTATAATTTTAAATTTCGGCGAAGCCCCTAGTATTCGGAAGGCCGAATTCGGGGCGCTATACACGCCTTAAGCCGGACAAAGCCGACTCCTCGCTCTAAGCGGCATAAGTCTTTAGGGACTCAAAACCTCTCGAACAGCGACCAGTCTCTCGCCTTATCATGACAGTCAGTTTTAGCTTTCTCTACTGAGGTGCTTAGCCCAGCAGAACCGGGGCACAATCGCAGTAGTTCTCCCAGTGCTACCTTAGCCGATATAGCGGAACGTAAGGTACCAAAACATGGGAGCGGGCAAACCCAACTATTGACCCAAGACATGATTCAGAGCTGATGCATATAATGCTATAAGTTCGGGGTGCCGCACTGTCGAAAGTGTTCGGACTTCTCATGCCATATTATGGGGTATGCTTAAGCCCCTGGCGTCTCGGCCGTACCAGGGTGTACGGGTGCTGGATGTCATGATTGAACATATATATATATATATATATATATATATATATATATATATATATATATATATATATATATAAAGGAAGAATGCAATAATAGTCTAAGTGCTATGCATTGTTTATTCAAAAAGGGTGCGTTAAAGCATAATGATACAAGTAGTGCGATAAGCAAAAGGTAGGACTATTTGACATGTCCCCTCCAAGGGCAAGCTGAGGAATGGTATTAAAGCAAGTATTTCACTCATTATCGTAATCCACCTAGGAGTTCCGTGGTGTGACGTAGCTTTCTGCCTCCTTGGTTGATGCATCATGTGCCCGGCAAACCTACTGCCGGACGGTGTTTCCAGAGAGTAAAGTCCTGAAAGAGAGAAAGAATAATAAGGCGCGAAGCCCCTAGTGCGGTTGAGCCGCGTCTTGGGGCGTGCCGTAGTCGTGCCCCCCTCCCCACCTGTGCCCATGGTATTTTTAATGCGTAATTATGTACGCGGGGCATGGATTTAGCCGTTTGGCTGGGACTAGGGTGGGGGACGCATTGTTATGCGAGCTTGGAACGTGCCAGGCGGTCTTGTTGCCGATTACTCCGGGCGCGCTTGAAGGTATCCGGGTTTTGAATCGCCGAACTGGTGGATTGCCTTAAGAGGCTGCTTTGCGCTTCTGCTGCGAGGGCCATAGTGTGCTCCTCCGTGTGGAGAGAGCGCTCTGTGTCTCCATTGACTCTGATGACCCCCCGAGGTCCTGGCATCTTGAGCTTGAGATAAGCATAGTGTGGTACCTCATTGAATCTGGCGAATGCGGTTTGCCTGAGCAGTGCATGATAGCCACTGCGGAACGAGACTATATCGAAGATTAACTCCTCGCTTCGGAAGTTATCCGGGGATCCGAAGACCACTTCCAGTGTGACTGAGCCTGTGCAATGGGCCTCTACACCTGGTATGACGCCTTTAAAGGTCGTTTTTGTGGGTTTGATCCTTGAGGGGTCTATACCCATTTTGCGCATTGTGTCCTGATAAAGCAGGTTCAGGCTGCTGCCACCATCCATAAGGACTCGAGTGAGGTGAAATCCATCAATGATTGGGTCTAGGACCAGTGCGGCGAATCCGCCATGACGGATACTAGTGGGGTGGTCCCGGCGATCGAAGGTGATCGGACAGGAGGACCATGGGTTGAACTTTGGGGCGACTGGCTCCAACGCATATACGTCCCTTAGTGCATGCTTCCGCTCCCTCTTAGGGATGTGGGTTGCGTATATCATGTTCACCGTCCGCACTTGTGGGGGGAACCTCTTCTGTCCTCCGGGGTTCGGCTGCCGGGGCTCCTCCTCGTCATCGCTATGTGACCCCTTATCTTTGTTTTTGGCATTTAACTTGCCGGCCTGCCTGAACACCCAACAATCCCTGTTGGTGTGGTTGGCTGGCTTGTCGGGGTGCCGTGTATTTGACACGAGCGATCGAGTATACGGTCCAAACTGGACGGGCCCGGAGTGCTTCTTTTGAATGACCTTTTCCGCTGACCGGGTTTAGAGCCTTTGAATCCGGCATTGACTATCGTATCCTCGGTATTGTCGTTGTTAATGCGGTGCTTATGTTTGTTGCGGCGTGACCTGCCGTTTCCGTCCTTGGTATCCGAAGTACCATGGTTCTTTGATATGTTATTGCTGGGAGCCAGGCAGCTGTCCTCTCCCGCACAAAAGCGGGTCATGAGTGTCGTGAGGGCTGCCATAGATTTCGGCTTTTCCCGGCCAAGGTGCCGGGCGAGCCATTCGTCGTGGATGTTGTGCTTAAAAGCTGCTAGGACCTCTGCATCCGGACAGTCGACGATTTGATTTTTCTTTGTTAGGAACCGTGTCCAGAATTGCCTGGCCGATTCCTCTGGCTGCTAAATTATGTGACTCAAGTCATCGACATCTGGTGGTCGCACATAAGTGCCCTGGAAGTTGTCGAGGAATGCGGCTTCCATATCTTCCCAACAGCCAATGGATTCTATTGGCAGGCTGTTGAGCCAATGCCGAGCTGGTCCTTTGAGTTTGAGTGGGAGGTATTTGATGGCGTGTAGATCGTCACCGCGGGCCATGTGGATGTGCAGGAGGAATTCCTCGATCCATACCACATGATCTGTTGTGCCATCGTATGATTCTATATTTACGGGTTTGAAACCCTCTAGGATTTGATGATTCATTACTTCGTCTGTGAAGCATAGGGGGTGTGCGGCACCTCTGTACTGGGCTATATCGCGACGCAGCTCGAATGAGTCTTGCCCACTGTGTTCGGCCCGGCCAGATTTACTTTTACTGTATCCGGCATGACGGTTATCATCTCGCATAGTGGCGCGCCCTCTTGATCCGTAGATCGATCTTGCGTGTTTTGCTTTGTCCTCCAATATGTCTCATAGGTCTGGCGTATTTCCCCACGCCTTTTTATTTGAATGGCATCGGGGTGCGGGCTGAGCTTTTGGCTGGAAGGCCTCTCTATCGCGGCCACGAGGTGGCTGATCAGCCGCGTCATACGCCGGGGATGTAGGTTTTGGTGCTTCCTCCTCCAGTCGGGGTAGCAACCTGCACTTTGGGTAACTCTTGGAGGGGCGTTCGAGTTTATATTCCTCGGCCGCCAGGACTTCAGTCCATTTGTCAGCTAGCAAATCTTGATTAGCTTGAAGCTGCTGCTGCTTTTTCTTAAGGCTATTTGCCGTAGCTATAAGCCGGCGCTTGAAGCGCTCTTGTTCGACGCGATCCTCTGGCACAACGAATTCGTCATCATCGAGGCTTGCCTCGTCTTCGGAGGGAGGCATGTAATTATCATCCTCCGCCTCTCCATCTGCCGCTCTCTCAGGAGGGCTGGCTTCTCCATCCTCATGCTCTAAATCTTGCTGGAGGGGATTGTTGTTGTCTTCGGCACTGTCCGGAGTGCTATTATCTCCGGTGCCGGTATCACCGCTTTTGCCTTGGCAGGACTTAGAGTGGTGCCGCTGACGTCGGCGCTTGGGTTGCTTCTTGGAGGGGTCATCCTCTGCTATCTCGTCGCCATTGCCTTCTTTGGGTGTGTCCACCATGTATATATCATATGATGAGGTGGCTGTCCAGTGCCCTGTGGGCAGTGGTTCCTCTTCGCCTCCCGCATCGTCGTCCATACTGTCGATGTCTTCGGAGTCGAAGTCAAGCATGTCGGTTAAGTCATCGACAGTGGCTACTAAATGGGTGGTGGGTGGGCGGTGAATTTCTTCGTCATCCGCATCCCAATCCTGCCGGACATAGTTCGGCCAGGACTCTCCTGACAAGGAGAGAGACCTTAATGAGTTCAGTATGTCGCCAAAGGGCGAGTGCTGAAAGATATCCGTGGAGGTAAACTCCATGATCGGTGCCCAGTCGGATTCGATGGGCACGGGCGCAGGCGGTTCGGAGTCCGTAGCCGGGGAAGAATCCAGTAGTTCGGCGTCATGGCTCCCGTGAAGGGTAAGGTCAATCCTCGGCTCGATCACCGCTGAGAGTACGGCCTCCATGGCGGGGTCTATCCACCCGTCCATGGATGGTGCGGTTGGCTCCGAATTGAGGGTCGGAGCAGTCGCCGGTGCGATCTCCTAAACGATGTCCGACGACAGAGCTAAACCATGCTCATCGAGACCGTGTAGCGCACTCGGCAGGGGCTCGAATCCATCGAAGATCAAGTCTCCGCGGATATCGGTCGTGTATTTTAAGATTCCAAACCGGACCTGGTGGCCAGGGGCATAATTTTCGATCTGCTCCAGATGGCCAGGCGAGTTGGCCCACAGTGCGAAGCCACCGAATACAAAGATCTGTCCGGGGAGAAAAGTCTCACCCTGGACTGCATCGCTATTGATGATTGAAGGAGCCATCAAGCCTAATGGCGACGACACAGAGGAACTCTCAATGGAAGCACCAATGTCGGTGTCAAAACCGGCGGATCTCGGGTAGGGGGTCCCGAACTGTGCGTCTAAGGCGGATGGTAATAGGAGGCAGGGGACACGATGTTTTACCCAGGTTCGGGCCCTCTTGATGGAGGTAAAACCCTACGTCCTGCTTGATTTATTCTTGATAATATGTGTAGTACAAGAGTTGATCTACCACTAGATCGGAGAGGCTAAACCCTAGAAGCTAGCCTATGGTATGATTGTATGTTGTCCTACGGACTAAAACCCTCTGGTTTATATAGACACCGGAGGGGGCTTGTGTTACACAAGGTCGGTTACAAAAGGAGGAGATATACATATCCGTATTTCCTAGCTTGCCTTCCACGCCAAGTAGAGTCCCATCCGGACATGAGACGAAGTCTTCAATCTTGTATCTTCATAGTCCAACAGTCCAGACAAAGGATATAGTCCGGCTGTCCGGAGACCCCCTAATCCAGGACTCCCTCAGGTGTTCCGTCAATATGCAACTCGTTGCATATTGAGCTCCACTTAACTTGTAGTTTTGCTTGTGCACTTTGCCATGCGATGCCTAATTAAACCGGACATGCATCATACTTGGTTGTGCATCATGCCATGTTTATGTGATGGTTGTTTACCATGTTGTTTGCTCCTTTCTGGTGTTGCTTCTTCTTGTTAGTTCCGGTAACGTCACGTTTGTGAGGATCCGTTCGACTACGTCCGTTTGTCTTCTTCATGGACTCGTTCTTCTTCCTTGTTGGATCTCAGGCAAGATGACCATACCCTCAAAATCACTTCTATATTTGCTTGCTAGTTGTTCGCTCTATTGCTATGCCGCGCTACCTACCACTTGCTATATCATGCCTCCCATATTGCCATGTCAAGCCTCTAACCCACTTTTCCTAGCAAACCGTTGTTTGGCTATGTTACCGCTTTTGCTCAGCCCCTCTTATAGCGTTGCTAGTTGCAGGTGAAGATGAAGTTTGTTCCTTGTTGGAACATGGATATTGTTGGGATATCATTATTATATCGTATTTACTTTAATGCATCTGTATACTTGGTAAAGGGTGGAAGGCTCGGCCTTATGCCCGGTGTTTTGTTCCACTCTTGCCGCCCTAGTTTCCATCATACCGGTCTTATGTTCCTTGATTACGCTTTGAATAAAACTCCTCCAGCAAGGCCCAACCTTGGTTTTACATTTGCCTAACAACCTATCACCTTCCCTTGGGTTCTGCAGACCCGAGGGTCATCCTTATTTTAACCCCCCGGGCCCAGTGCTTCTCTAAGTGTTGGTCCGAACTAGAGCCCCTTGCAGCGCCACCTCGGGGAAACTTGAGGGCTGCTTTTAGTTGTACGGATTGCTCATCCGGTGTTGCCCTGAGAACGAGATATGTGCAGCTCCTATCGGGATTGTCGGCACATCGGGCGGCTTTGCTGGTCTTGTTTTACCATTGTCGAATGTCTTGTAACCGAGATTCCGAGACTGATCGGGTCTTCTCGGGAGAAGGAATATCCTTCGTTGACCGTGAGAGCTTGTGATGGGCTAAGTTGGGACACCCCTGCAGGGTATAAACTTTTGAGAGTCGTGCCCGTGGTTATGGGCAGATGGGAATTTGTTAATATCCGGTTGTAGAGAACTTGACACTTAATTAAAATGAATCAACCGCGTGTGTAGCCGTGATGGTCTCTTTTCGGCGGAGTCCGAGAAGAGAACACGGTCTCGTGTTATGCTTGAACGTAAGTAGTTTCAGGATCACTTCTTGATCACTTCTAGCTTCTCGACCGTGTGTTGCTTCTCTTCTCGCTCTTAGTTGCGTATGTTAGCCACCATATATGCTAGTGCTTGCTGCAGCTCCACCTCACTACCCTTTCCTACCCATAAGCTTAAATAGTCTTGATCTCGCGGGTGTGAGATTGCTGAGTCCTCGTGACTCACAGATACTTCGAAGCAGTTGCAGGTGCCAATGATACCATTGCAGATGACGCAACTGAGCTCAAGTGGGAGCTCGATGAAGATCTTGGTCGTTGTTTCATTTTGATTTCGGATGTTCAGTAGTGGAGCCCAGTCGGGACGATCGGGGATCTAGCATTTGGGGTTGTCTTCTTTTATTTTGGTTCCGTAGTCGGACCTTGATTGTATTCTGGATGATGTATGTATAACTTGTATTTGTGTGATGTGGCGATTGTAAGCCGACTCTTTATCCCATTCTTATTCAGTACATGGGATTGTGTGAAGATTACCCCTCTTGCGACAAACCTACCATGCGGTTATGCCTCTAAGTCGTGCCCCGACACGTGGGAGATATAGCCGCATTGTGGGTGTTACACTATTGCCACACATTTCATCGAAATATCTGTCCGTTCCTTCTAAAGGCATGAGAATTTACTAAATGGCACGAGCATGGTTTTCTAGGACGTTCTTGTGGACCCTTTCATGCATTGATTGTTTGAACTTGAATTATGTGCATTAATGCCTAGGAAATGCACATAATCCCCTAAATATGGCAAATGAACCCGAAAAAGTGCCAAATTTGAACACGGCGATTTGCAGGCTGTATGCTCATCATAGAAAAAAAAACTCGTGGACAAAGGACATAAGGAAAACATTCTCCAATTTTTACTAGGGCATGGTGAGGCCATACCATGGCACCACACCAAGCGTCATGTTTTCCAACCATGTGTTTCATTTTTTGTATAGTTGTTAACGGATTAAACGACGCGTTTATGGTTGACTATTGCCACACATTTCCTTGAAATGTCTGCCCATTCCTTGTAAAAGGCATGAGAATGTGCTGAATAATACGAGCATGGTTTTCCAGACCATTCTTGTGCACCTTTTCATGCACCGATTGTTCGAATTTGAATTATGTCCATTAATGCCTAGAAAATGCACATAATCCCCTAAATATGATAAATGAGCCCTGGAAAATGTCAAATTTGAACACTTTGCATTTGAGGCGCTATGTTGATCGTTGGAAAAAATTGAATGACAAACTAGGACGGAAATTAGGATTCCCCTTTGATCTTGGGGATTTTCCCTCTCGAAAGCATAGAACTTCCTCGCTGATGGTTCGATTTATGAAGGGCGTGCATGACGACATAAGCCAAACCTTCTCAAATTTTTACCAGGGCATGGTGAGGTCATACCATGGCACCATGTCAGGCGTCATGTTTTTTAAGCATTTATTTCATTTTTTCTATAGTTGAAAACGCAAAAACAGACATTTGTGGTTGACTATTGCCACACATTTCACTGAAATATCTGTCCATTCCTTGTAAAAGGCATGAGAATTTACTAAATCACACGAGCATGGTTTTCTAGGCCATTCTTGTGGACCCTTTCATGCATCGATTGTTTGAACTTGAATTATGTGCATTAATGCCTAGGAAATGCACATAATCCCCTAAATATGGCAAATGAACCCGGAAAAGTGCCAAATTTGAACACGGTGATTTGCAGGTTGTATGCTCATCTTAGAAAAAAAACTCGTGGACAAAAGGACAAACGAAATTTGGATCCCCCTTCAATCTTGGTGATTTCCCCCTCGAAACCATGAAACTTCCTCGGATGATGGTTCGTTTTATGAAAGGCGCGCATCACGACATAAGGAAAACATTCTCTAATTTTTACCAGGGCATGGTGAGTCCATACCATGGCACCACATCAGGTGTCATGTTTTCCAACCATGTGTTTCATTTTTTGTATAGCACGAGCATAGTTTTCTAGACCGTTCATGTGCACCTTTTCATGCACCGATTGTTCGAATTTGAATTATGTGCATAATTAATGCCTAGAAAATGCACACAATTCCCTAAATATGGTAAATGAATTCGGAAAAATGTCAAAATTTGAAAATGTTTCATTTGAGGCGGTATGTTGATCGTTGGAAAAAAACTAAATGACAAACTAGGACGGAAATTTGGATTCACCTTCAATCTTGGTGATTTCCCTCTCGAAAGCATTGAACTTCCTCGGTGATGGTTCGATTTTTGAAGGGCATGCATGAAGACATAAATCAAACCTTCTCAGCTTTTAACCAGGGCACGGTGAGGCCATACCATGGCACCATGCCAGCCGTCATGTTTTCCAAGCACATATTTCATTGTACTATAGTTGATAACCCAGTAAATGTCGCGTTTGTGGTTGACTATTGCTACCTCTTGAGCATGCGTTGGTTTTCCCTTGAAGAGGAAAGGGTGATGCAGCAAAGTAGCATAAGTATTTCCCTCGGTTTTTGAGAACCAAGGTATCAATCCAGTAGGAGACTACACGCAAGTCACCTAGTGCCTGCACAAAGAAACAAGAACCTTGCAACCAACACGATAAAGGGGTTGTCAATCCCTTCACAGTCACTTACGAAAGTGAGATATGATAGAGATAATAAGACAAATATTTTTGGTGTTTTTGTTGTATAGATTGAAAAGTAAAGATTGCAAAATAAATATTAAACTAGAATTGTAGATCGGAAACTTATATGATGTAAAGTAGACCCGGGGGCCATAGGTTTCACTAGTGGCTTCTCTCAAGATAGCATATATTACGGTGGGTGAACAAATTAATGCCGAGCAATTGATAGAAAAGCACATAGTTATGATGATATCTAGGCATGATCATGAACATAGGCATCACGTCTGTGTCAAGTAGACCGAAACGATTTTGCATCTACTACTCTTACTCCACACATCGACTGCTATCCAGCATGCATCTAGAGTATTAAGTTCATAAGAACAGAGTAACGCATTAGGCAAGATGACATGATGTAGAGGGATAAACTCAAGCAATATGATATAAACCCCATCTTTTTATCCTCGATGGCAACAATACAATATGTGTCGGTTCCCTTTCTGTCACTGGGATCGAGCACCGCAAGATTGAACCCAAAGCTGAGCACTTCTCCCATTGCAAGAAAGATCAATCTAGTAGGCCAAACCAAACTGATAATTCGAAGAGACTTGCAAAGATATCAAATCATGCATATAAGAATTCAAAGAAGAATCAAATATTGTTCAAAGATAATCTTAATCATAAACCCACAATTCATCGGATCTCAGCAAACACACCACAAAAAGAATTACATCGAATAGATCTCCAAGAACATCGAGGAGAACTTTGTATTGAGATCCAAAGAGAGAAAAGAATCCATCTAGCTAATAACTATGGACCCGAAGGTCTGTGGTAAACTACTCACACATCATCGGAGAGGCTATGGTGTTGATGTAGAAGCCCTCCATGATCGAATCCCCCTCCAGCACATCGCCACAAAAGGTCCCCAGATGGGATCTCACGGGTACAGAAGGTTGCGGCAGTGGAAAAGTGGTTTCGTGGCACCCCTAGGTGTTTTCAGGGTATAAGAGTATATATAGGCGAAAGAAGTAGGTCGGTGGAGCTGCGAGGGGCCCACGAGGGTGGGGGCGCACCTAGCCCCCCTGGGCGCGCCGCCCTACCTCGTGGCCGCCTCGTTGCTTCCTTGACGTCCACTCCAAGTCTCCTGGATTGCGTTTGTTCCAAAAAAAGATCCTCGCGAAGGTTTCATTCCGTTTGGATTCCGTTTGATATTCGTTTTCTGCGAAACACTGAAATAGACAAAAACAACAACAATTTGCACTGGGCTTTCAGTTAATAGGTTAGTCCCAAAAATAATAGAAAAGTGTATAATAAAGCGCATAAACATCCAAAACAGATATATAATAGCATGGAACAATAAAAAATTATAGATACGTTGGAGACATATCAAGCATCCCCAAGCTTAACTCCTGCTCGTCCTCGAGTAGGTAAATGATAAAAACAGATTTTTTGATGTGGAATGCTACCTAACATAATTTTCAATGTATTTCTCTTTATTGCAGCATGCATGTTTAGATCCGAAAGAATCTAGACAGAAGTTTAATATTGACATAAAAATAAGAATACTTCAAGCAATGCTAACCAAGCAATCATGTCTTATCAAAATAACATAGCCAAAGAAAGCGTATCCCTACAAAGTCATATAGTTTGGCCATGCTTCATTTTCGTCACACAAAATGCTCCCATCATGCACAACCCCGATAACAAGCCAAGCAATTGTTTCATACTTTAGTCTTTTCAAACTCTTTCAACTTTCACGCAATATATGAGCGCGAGCCATGGATATAACACTATGGGTGGAATAGAATATGATGATGGAGGTTGTGTGAGAATACAAAAAGGGAGAAAGTCTCACATTGACGCGGCTAATCAACGGGCTATGGAGATGCCCATCAATTGATGTCAATGCAAGGAGTAGGGATTGCCATGCAACAGATGCACTAGAGTTATAAATATATGAAAGCTCAACAGAAGTAACTAAGTGGGTGTGCACCGAACTTGCTTGCTCACGAAGACCTAGGGCATTTGAGGAAGACCACTGTTGGAATATACAAGCCAAGTTATATAATGGAAAATTCCCACTAGTATATTGATACGTCTCCGTCGTATCTACTTTTCCAAACACTTTTGCCCATGTTTTGGACTCCAACTTGCATGATTTGAATGGAACTAACCCAGACTGATGTTGTTTTCAGCAGAATTGCTATGGTGTTATTTATGTGCAGAAACAAAAGTTCTCGGAATGACCTGAAACTTCACGGAACATCTATTCGGAAATAATAAAATAATCCTTGCAAAAGATGAAGGCCAGGGGGGCCACCACCTATCCAAGAGGGTGGGGGGCGCGCCCCCTACCTCGTGGCCCCCCTGGAGCTCCTCCGACCTCAACTCCGACTCTATATATTTGGTTTCGGGGAGAAAAAAACCAGAGAGAAGGATTCATCGCGTTTTACGATACAGAGCCGCTGCCAAGCCCTAAAACCTCCTGGGAGGGCTGATCTGGAGTCCGTTCGGGGCTCCGGAGAGGGGAATCCATCACCATCGTCATCATCAACCATCCTCCATCACCAATTTCATGATGCTCACCGCCGTGCGTGAGTAATTCCATCGTAGGCTTGCTGGACGGTGATGGGTTGGATGAGATCTATCATGTAATCGAGTTAGTTTTGTTAGTGTTTGATCCCTAGTATCCACTATGTTCTGAGATTGATGTTGCTATGACTTTGCTATGCTTAATGCTTGTCACTAGGGCCCGAGTGCCATGATTTCAGATCTGAACCTATTATGTTTTCATCAATATATGAGAGTTCTTGATCATATCTTGCAAGTCTATAGTCACCTATTATGTGTTATGATCCGTTAACCCCGAAGTGACAATAATCGGGATACTTACCGGTGATGACCGTAGTTTGAGGAGTTCATGTATTCACTATGTGCTAATGCTTTGTTCCGGTACTCTATTAAAAGGAGGCCTTAATATCCCTTAGTTTCCGCTAGGACCCCGCTGCCACGGGAGGGTAGGACAAAAGATGCCATGCAAGTTCTTTTCCATAAGCATGTATGACTATATTCGGATACATGCCTACAATACATTGATGAATTGGAGCTAGTTCTGTGTCACCCTAGGTTATGACTGTTACATGATGAACCACATTCGGCATAATTCTCCATCACCGATCCATTGCCTACGAGCTTTCCATATATTGATCTTCGCTTATTTACTTTTCCGTTGCTATTGCTATCATCACTACAAAATACCAGAAACACTACTTTTGCTACCATTACCTTTTGCTACCATTACCACTACTATCTTATTACTTTGCTACTAAACACTTTGCTGCAGATATTAAGTTTCCAGGTGTGGTTGAATTGACAACTCGGCTGCTAATACTTGACAATATTCTTTGGCTCCCCTTGTGTCGAATCAATAAATTTGGGTTGAATACTCTACCCTCGAAACTGTTGCTATCCCCTATACTTGTGGGTTATCATATATGAAAGTGACAATATAAGAGACTCTCTATCATGAAGATCATGGTGCTACTTTGAAGCACATGTGTGGAAAAGGATAGTAACATTGCCCCTTATCTCGTTTTCTCTCATTTTTTGGGCCTCTCTTTTTTTACGGCCTTTCTTTTTTTCGAAGAACTTTCCTCACATGGGACAATGCTCTAATAATTAAAATCATCACACTTTAATTTACTTTACAACTCAAGAATTACAACTTGATACTTAGAACAAAATATGACTCTATGTGAATGCCTCCGGTGGTGTACCGGGATATGCAATGAATCAAGAGTGACATGTATGAAAGAATTATGAAGGTGGCTTTGCCACAAATACGATGTCAACTACATGATCATGCAAGGCAATATGACAATGATGGAGTGTGTCATAATAAACAGAACAGTGGAAAGTTGCATGGCAATATATCTCGGAATGGCTATGGAAATGCCATAATAGGTAGGTATGGTGCCTGTTTTGAGGAAGATATAAGGAGGCTTATGTGTGATCGAGCGTATCATATCATGGGGTTTGGATGCACCGGCGAAGTTTGCACCAACTCTCGAGGTGAGAAAGGGCAATGCACGGTACCGAAGTGGCTAGCAATGATGGAAGGGTGAGAGTGCATATAATCCATGGACTCAACATTAGTCATAAAGAACTCATATACTTATTGCAAAACTCTACAAGTCATCAAAACCAAGCACTACGTGCATGCTCCTAGGGGGATAGATTGGTAGGAAAAGACCATCGCTCGTCCCCGACCGCCACTCATATGGAAAGCAATCAAATAACACCTCATGCTTCAAATTTGTCACACAACGTTTACCATACGTGCATGCTACAGGACTTGCCAACTTCAACACAAGTATTTCTTAATTCCATAATTACTCAACTATCACAACTCCAATATTACCACCTTTATATCTCAAAACAACTATCAAGAATCAAATTTCTCATAACATTTAATGCACTCTATATGAAAGTTTTTATTATACCCATCCCGGATGTCTATCATATTAGGACTAATTTCATAACCAAAGCAAATTGCCATGCTGTTCTAAAAGACTCTCAAAATAATATAAGTGAAGCATGAGATATCAATAATTTCTATAAAGTAAAACCACCACCATGCTCTAAAAAAGATATAAGTGAAGCACCAGAGCAAAATTATCTAGCTCAAAAGATATAAGTGAAGCACATAGAGTATTCTAATAAATTCCGATTCATGTGTGTCTCTCCCAAAAGGTGCGTACAGCAAGGATGATTGTGGTAAACTAAAAATCAAAGACTCAAATCATACAAGACGCTCCAAGCAAAACACATATCATGTGGTGAATAAAAATATAGCCTCAAGTAAAGTTACCGATAGATGAAGACGAAAGAGGGGATGCCTTCCGGGGCATCCCCACACTTAGGCTTTTGGTTGTCCTTGAATTTTACCTTGGGGTTCCTTGGGCCTCTCCAAGCTTAGGCTCTTGCCACTCCTTGTTCCGAAATCCATCAAATCTTTACCCAAAAACTTGAAAACTTCACAGCACAAAACTCAACAGAAAATCTCATGAGCTCCATTAGTGTAGGAAAACAAACCACCACTTTAAGGTAATGTAATAAACTCATTATTTATTTATATTGGTGTTAAACCTACTGTATTCCAACTTCTTTATGGTTCATACCCCCCGTACTATCCATAGATTCATCAAAATAATCAAACAACACACGAAAAACAGAATCTGTCAAAAACAGAACAGTCTGTAGTAATCTGTAGGTTTCGAAAACTTATGTAACTCCAAAAATCCTGAGAAATTAGGAAATCCTAAATAATTTGTATATTGATCTACTGAAGTTGGAATCAGTATTTTATCGCTCTCTGGTTAAAAATGAAAATTATTCTCGTGAGCACATACTTTCTGGTTTTTTCAGCAAGATCAAATAACAATCATCCAAGAAGATCCTAAAGGCTTTACTTGGCACAAACACTAATTAAAACATAAAAAACACAAGCATAACAGAGGATAGATTATTTATTTATTACTAAACATTAACAAAAAGCAAGGAACAAAAATAAAATTGGGTTGCCTCCCAACAAGCGCTATCGTTTAACGCCCCTAGCTAGGCATAAAAGCAAGAATAGATCTAGGTATTATCATCTTTGGTATGCAATCCATATGTGGCTCTCATAATAGATTCATAAGGTAATTTAATTTTCTTTCTAGGAAAGTGATCCATGCCTTTCCTTAACGGAAATTGGAATCTAATATTTCCTTCTTTCATGTCAATAATTGCACCAATCGTTCTAAGGAAAGGTCTACCAAGAATAACAGGACATGTAGGATTGCAATCTATATCAAGAACAATGAAATCTAGGGGCACATAATTCCTATTTGCAGCAATAAGAACATCATTAATCCTTCCCATAGTTTTCTTAATGGTGGAATCCGCAAGATGCAAATTTCAAGAACAATCATCAAATTCACAGAAACCTAACACATCACACAAAGTTTTTGGAATCGTGGAAACACTAGCACCCAAATCACATAAAGCATAGCATTTATGATCTTTAATCTTAATTTTAATAGTAGGTTCCCACTCATCATAAACTTTTCTAGGAATAGAAACTTCTAGTTCAAGCTTTTCTTTATGGGATTGCATCAAAGCATCAACGATGTGTTTTAAAAGCTTTGTTTTGATCATAAGCATGAGGAGAATTTAGCACAGATTGCAACAAGGAAATACAATCTATCAAAAAGCAATTATCACAATTAAATTCCTTGAAATCCAAAATAGTGGGTTCGTTGCTACGTAAAGTTTTGACCTCTTCGATCCCACTTTTACCAATTTTTGCATCAAGATCTAGAAACTCCGAATCATTGGGACACCTTCTAAGTAAAGTTGAATCATATCTAGACCCATCTTTATTAAGATTCATATTGGCAAACAAAGATTTAAAAGGAGACACACCAATCACTTTTAGACCTTCATCATTATTATCATGGAAACTAGAAGAACACACCTTCACAAAGCAATCCTTGTTAGCACGCATCCTAGCGGTTCTTTCTTTGCACTCATCAATGGAAATTATCATGGCTTTGAGAGACTCATTGATATCATGCTTAGGTGGAATAGATCTAGGTTTCAAAGAATCAACATCAAGCAAAATTCTATCCATGTTCCTAGCCAACTCATCAATCTTAAGCAATTTTTTCTTCAAGCAAAGCATTGAAATTCTTTTGCAAATTCATAAGTTCTTTAATACTAGTCTCAAAATCAGAGGGCATCTTATTAAAATTTCCATAAGAGTTGGTGTAGGAATTACCATAATTATTAGAGGAATTACTAGGAAACGGCCTAGAATTGACATTTCCTCTATACGCGTCGTTACCAAAATTGTTCCTAGCAACAAAATTCACATCCATAGATTCATTATTATTCTCAATCACAGTGGACAAAGGCATATCATTAGGATCAGAAGAAGCACTCTTATTAGCAAACAATTTCATAAGTTCATCCATCTTTCCACTCAAAACAATAATCTCTTCTATCGCATGAACTTCTTTAGTAGTAGATCTTTCAATGTGCCATTGAGAATGATTAACCATAATATTATATAGGAGCTTAGTAACTTCTCCTAAAGTGATTTCCATAAAAGTGCCTCCCACGGCCGAATCTAAAAGATTTCTAGAAGCAAAATTCAATCCATCATAAGAATTCTGTATGATCATCCATAAATTCAAACCATGTGTAGGGCAATTACGTATCATTAATTTCATCCTCTCCCAAGCTTGTGCAACATGCTCATGATCAAGTTGCTTAAAGTTTATAATATCGTTTCTAAGAGAGATGATCTTAGCGGGAGGCAAATACTTAGAGATAAAAGCATCTTCGCACTTATTCCATGAATCAATACTATTTTTAGGCAAAGAAGAGAACCAAGTTTTAGCACGATCTCTAAGAGAAATGGAAATAGCTTCAATTTAACAATATCGTTATCCACATATTTCTTCTTTTGCATATCACATAAATCGACGAAGTTATTTAGATGGGTTGCAGTATCTTCACTAGGAAGGCCAGCAAATTGATCTTTCATGACAAGATTCAGCAAAGCAGTATTATTTGACAAGATTCAGCATTGGTAAGAGGAGCAATTGGAGTGCTAATAAAATGATTATTGTTGGTATTGGAAAAGTCACATAATTTAGTATTATCTTGAGCCGTCGTGACAAACAATCAATCCAACAAACAATCACACGAGAGGCAAGCGAAAAGAGACGAATGGAAAAAGGGCAAACGGAAAAGAGGCAAATAAAACGGCAAGGGTGAAGTGGGGGAGAGCAAAATGAGAGGAAAATGGCAAATAAAGTAATGCGAGGGATAAGATTTTGTGATGGGTACTTGGTATGTCTTGACTTGTGCGTAGATCTCCCCGGCAATGGGGCCAGAAATCCTTGTTTAAAGAATACTTCATCTATTTCCCTTCTTTCATTCATAAACATATCATTTTCATGTTTGAGCAAATATTGTTCTAAAGGATCATTCGGAGGCACGACAATAGAAGCAAGACCAATAATTTCATGTTTACTAGACAATTCTTTATCATGGGGTTGTCTACGAAATTTAGCAAAATTACACTCATTAGACATATCCCCCAAACCAATAGTAACAACATTGTTTTTGCAATATATCCTAGCATTAACAGTATTCAAGAAGGGTCTACCAAATATAATGGGACAAAAGTTATCTTGTGGGGAACCAAGAACAAGAAAATCAGCAGGATATTTAACTTTCCCACACAAGACTTCAACACCTCTAACAATCCCAACTGGTGAAATAGTGTCTCTATTGGCAAGCTTAATTGTAACATCAATTTCCTCTATCTTAGCAGGTGCAATATCATGCATTATTTCTTTGTATAAGGAATGAGGTATTGCACTAGCACTAGCACCCATATCACATAAGCCATGATAGCAATGATCTCCTATTTTAACAGAAATAACAGGCATGCCTACAACAGGTCTATGTTTACTTTTAGTATCGGGTCTAGCAATTCTAGCAGCTTCATCACATAAGTAAATAACATGCCCATCAATATTATCGGCCAAGAGATCTTTAACCATAGCAATACTAGGTTCAACTTTAATTTTCTTAGGGGGTGTAGGTGTTCTAGTATTACTCTTATGAACCACAGTTGAGGCTTTAGCATGATCCTTTATTCTAACTGGGAAAGGTGATTCCTCAATATAAGCGGTAGGAACAACAGGATCAACATTATAAGTGATAGTCTTTTCTTCAACTTTAATAGGTGCAAATACTTTTACTTCAATGCGAGGATTATATTTACACCACTTCTCCTTAGGGAGATCAACATGAGTAGCAAAGGATTCACAGAAAGAAGCTACTATTTCAGAGTCAAGTCCATATTTAGTGCTAAATTCACGGAAAACATCGGTATACATAAAAGATTTAACACAATCAAACTTAGGGGTTATACCTGACTCCTTACCTTCGTCGAGGTCCCAATCTTCAGAGTTGTGTTTAATTCTTTCCAATAAACCCCATTTGAATTCAATAGTCTTCATCATAAAAGAACCAGTACAAGAAGATCGAGCATGGAGCGATTATTGACAGAAAGCCGAGCATAAAATTTTTGAATAATAATTTCTCTTGAGAGCTCATGATTGGGGCATGAATATAACATTGACTTAAGCCTCCCCCAAGCTTGAGCGATGCTTTCTCCTTCGCGAGGCCAAAAATTATATATATAATTACGATCACGATGAACCAAATGCATAGGATTAAACTTTTGGTGAAATTCCAATTTCAATCGGTTGTAGTTCCATGATCCCATATCATCACATAGCCTAAACCATGTCAATGTATTTCCCTTCAAAGATAAAGGTAAGAGCTTCTTCTTAATAACATCCTCGGGCATACCTGCAAGCTTAAATAATCCACAAACTTCATCCACATAGATTAGGTGCAAATCAGGATGTAATGTTCCATCACCTGTGAAAGGATTAGCTAGCAGTTTCTCTATCATACCCGAAGGAATTTCAAAGTAAACATTTTCAGTAGGTTCAGTAGGTTGAGGAGTGACTCTTTTCTCTACTGGTCGGGGTGAAGATACCCCGAACAAGCCCCTCAAAGGATTATGTTCCATAGTAACAAGTGACAGTAAATTTCAGCACACTATATAAATTTTTCCTTACCAAATTCCACCTACCAAAGGCGCTTCACTCCCCGACAATGGCGCCAGAAAAGAGTCTTGATGACCCACAATTATAGGGGATCTATCTAGTCCTTTCGATAAGAAAGAGTGTTGAACCCAACGAGGAGCAGAAGGAAATGATAAGCAGTTTTTAGTAAGGTATTCTCTGCAAACATTAAAATTGTCGGTAACAGATAGTTTTGTGATAAGGTAATTTGTAGCGGGTAACAAGTAACAAAAGTAAATAAGGTGCAGAAAGATGGTCCAATACTTCTTGTATCAAAGGACAAGCTTGGACAAGCTCTTATATAAAGGAAAGCGCTCCTGAGGACACATGGGAATTATCGCCAAGCTAGTTTTCATCACGTTCATATGATTCGCGTTCGGTACATTGATAATTTGATATGTGGGTGGACTGGTACTTGGGTACTACCCTTCCTTGGAAAAGCATACCACTTATGATTAACCCCTCTTGCAAGCATCCGCAACTACAAAAGAAGTATTAAGGTAAACCTAACCATAGCATGAAACATATGGATCCAAATCAGCCCCTTACGAAGCAACTCATAAACTAGGGTTTAAGCTTCTGTCACTCTAGGAACCCATCATCTACATATTACTTCCCAATGCCTTCCTCTAGGCCCAAACAATGGTGAAGTGTCATGTAGTCGACATTCACATGACACCACTAGATGAGAGACAACATACATCTCATCAAAATATCGAACGAATACCAAATTCACATGACTATTTATAGCAAGACTTCTCCCATGTCCTCAGGAACAAACGTAACTACTCACAAATCATATTCATGTTCATAATCAGAGGGGTATTAATATGCATAAAGGATCTAAACATATGATCTTCCACCAAGTAAACCAACTAGCATCAACTACAAGGAGTAATCAACACTACTAGCAACCCACAGGTACCAATCTGAGGTTTTGAGACAAAGATTGGATACAAGAGATGAACTAGGGTTTGAGATGAGATGGTGCTGGTGAAGATGTTGATGGAGATTGACCCCCTTCCGATGAGAGGATCGATGGTGATGACGATGGTGATGATTTCCCCCTCCCGGAGGGATGTTTCCCCGGCATAACAACTCAACCGGAGCCCTAGATTGGTTCCGCCAAGGTTCCGCCTCGTGGCGGCGGAGTTTCGTCCCATGAGCTTGCTTATGATTTTTTCTCGGATGAAAGACTTCATATAGCAGAAGATGGGCACGGGAGGCATGCCAGGGGGCATGCCCAGGGGGTAGGGCGCGCCCCCACCCTCGTGGCCAAGGTGTGGGCCCCCTCTAGTTGATTCTTTCGCCAGTATTTTTTATATATTCCAAAACATGCTCCCGTGAAGTTTCAGGACTTTGGAGTTGTGCAGAATAGGTCTCTAATATTTGCTCCTTTTCCAGCCCAAAATTCCAGCTGCTGGCACTCTCCCTCTTCATGTAAACCTTGTAAAATAAGAGAGAATAGGCATAAGTATTGTGACATTATGTGTAATAACAGCCCATAATGCAATAAATATCAATATAAAAGCATGATGCAAAATGGACGTATCAACTCCCCCAAGCTTAGACCTCGCTTGTCCTCAAGTGAAAGCCGATAACCAAAAATATGTCCACATGTTTAGAGATAGAGGTGTCGATAAAACATAATACGGAGATTAGGGCATCATGATCATTCTTATAACAGCAAGATATATATATATATATATATATATATATATATATATATATATATATATATATATTGTCATATGATTTCTTATGCTAAAGTAACAATTCATTCACAATTTGAAGTATGAATCAGAAACTTCATTGAAAACTAACAAACTATAATCTCAGTCATTGAAGAAATTGCAATTTATCATAACATTGGAAAGAGTCAATATAAGAGCTTTTCATTAAGTCCACATACTCAACTATCATTTAGTCTTTCAGAATTGCTAACACTCATGCAATATTTATGTGTATGAAGTTTTAATCGGACACAGAGAAAGATAGGGGCTCATAGTTTACCTCCCAACCTTTTACCCCAAGGGTAATGTCAACAATAATAGTTCATGAAAACTCACATCCAGTTAGCTATATATATCAGGATCTTTCCAACACACAGTGCTTGCCGAAGGATAAAATGTAAAAAGGAAAGGTGAAAATCACCATGACTCTTGTATAAAGTATAAGACAAGGATAAAATATAGGCCCTTCGCAGAGGGAAGGAGAGGTTGTCATGTGCTTTTATGGTTGGATGCACGAAATCTTAATGCAAAAGAACGTCACTTTATATTGCCACTTGCGATATGGACCTTTATTATGTAGTCCGTCACTTTTATTTCTTCCACATCACAAGATCGTATAAAGCTTATTTTTCTCCACACTAATAAATCATACATATTTAGAGAGCCATTTTTATTTCTTGCAACAATGACAACTTACTTGAAGGATCTTACTCAATCCATAGGTAGATATGGTGGACTCTCATGGCAAAACTAGGTTTGAGGATATTTGGAAGCACAAGTAGTATCTCTACTTGGCGCAAAGAATTTGGCTAGCATGAGAGGGAAAGGCAAGCTCAACATTTTGGATGATCCATGACAATATAATTTATCTCGGATGTAAGAAAACATAACCCATTATGTTGTCTTCCTTGTCCAACATCAACTTTTTAGCATGTCATATTTTAATGAGTGCTTACAATCATAAAAGATGTCCAAGATAGTATATTTATATGTGAAAACCTCTCTTTCTTTATTACTTCATATTAATTGTAACGATGACCAAAACTATGTTTGTTTACTCTCAACAACTTTTATTCATCATACTCTTTATATGTGAAGTCATTACTCTCCATAAGATCCATATGATCTCTTTATTTCTCTTTATTCTTTCTCTTCTCTTTTCTTTTTATTCTCCAGATCATGACAAGATAATCAGGCCCTTGACTCATAACTAATCTTTATTATATATATCTCACGGACTCGATTACATTGAAGGGTCATAAAGCAAAACTCAAAACTAGATCATACTAAAACTTTATTCTACTGGATCAAGATATAAACAAAAGGATCGAACTAAGAAAAACGGTAAAGATGAAAGTGTGATGGTGATACGATACAGGGGCACTCCACCAAGCTTGGAAGTTGCCAAGGGGAGTGCCCATACCCATGTGTTTATGTCTCTTTCTTTGGGGATGGTGATGTGATATTCTTGGCGATGATGCCCCTCAGGATATGATTCTCTTCCTTGAGCTTATTGACTTGCTGCTTGAGGTCCATTATTTCCTTATGGAGCTTGCCCATGACGTCTAAAGCTCCTTTCACCCAAGGATGTTGCATAGATGCGGGAGAACAAGTAACGGTCTTTTTCATATTTTCATAAGAAAGAAATCTAACGTTGGGAGGGATGACCGAGTTTGGAATAGCTGAGCTCTATAGTTCCTCTATCGTGAATCCAACTCGAAAACAAGAAGTAACTTCTTGATCCTCCTCCATGGCATCTATCCTTTTCAAGTCGGCCTCCATCTCTTCCTCGGTTGATGGCCCAAAGTGGTCAGCATCGTTGTTTGCTCTTGGCCCCGGTATCGGATGAGACACCGACTCTCCCCGACTGACTCTTGAGAGGACATCTTGCTCTAGATCTACTATATAAACAGCTCGAAACAAAAACAGAGGATATTTGCGTGGTACGGTGGTCGAAACCTTCGGGAGATTATATAATGATTGTTTACCGACCAAAAGAAGTATCGTGCAAGAGAAAAGAGTCCGGAGAGCACACGAGGTGCCCACGAGGCAGGGGGCGCGCCCTCCACCCTCGTGGATGCCTCGTGTCCTTCTCGGACTACTTCTTATTTTCCTATTTTCTTAAATATTCCAAAATAGAGAAAAATTGCTACTAGAACTGTTTTGGAGTTGGTTTACTTACCGTACCACATACCTATTCCTTTTCGGAGTCTGAAACGTTCTGGAAAGTGTCCCTTATATACTCCTCCGGGGTTACGGTTTCAATAACATTAGTTTCAACATTTATAGGATTACCTGAGATATAATGTTTGATTCTTTGACCGTTCACCACCCTCGGATTTGTGCCTTCAAAGTTGTTGATTTTTATGGCACCGGAACGATAGACCTCCTCGATAATGTAGGGACCTTCCCATTTAGAGAGGAGTTTGCCTGCAAAAAAGCTTAAACGAGATTTGTATAGAAAAACATAATCACCTACATTAAACTCACGCTTTTGTATCCTTTTGTCATGTCATCTCTTAACTTTTTCTTTAAACAGTTTGGCATTTTCATAGGCTTGGGTTCTCCATTCATCAAGTGAGCTAATGTCAAAAGGCCTCTTCTCATCGGCAAGTTTGAGATCATAATTGAGATCTTTAATGGCCCAATATGCCTTATGTTCTAGTTCGAGGGGTAAGTGACATGCTTTACCATAAACCATTTTATACGGAGACATACCCATAGGATTTTTATATGCAGTTCTATAGGCCCATAATGCATCATCAAGTTTCTTTGACCAATTCTTTCTAGATCTATTAACAGACTTTTGCAAAGTTAATTTAAGCTCTCTATTACTCAATTCTACTTGACCACTAGACTGCAGATGATACGGAGATGCAATTCTATGATTAACATCATACTTAGCAAGCATCTTATGAAAAGCACCATGAATAAAATGAGAACCACCATCAATCATTAAGTATCTAGGGACTCCAAACCTCGGAAAAATAACTTCTTTAAGCATCTTAATAGAGGTGTTATGATCAACACTACTAGTTGGAATAGCTTCTACCCACTTAGTAATGTAATCAACAGCAACTAAAATATGTGTATACCCATTAGAGGAAGGAAACGATCCCATATAATCAAAGCCCCAAACATCAAATGGTTCAATAACAAGTGAATAATTCAAAGGCATTTCTTGAAGGAAATATGCCATAGAGGCAATAATAATGTTATTATTTATTTCCTCACATCATGATAAATGTTTGTTATTCATGCTAGAATTTTATTAACCGGAAACATAATACATGTGTGAATACATAGACAAACATAGTGTCACTAGTATGCGTCTACTTGACTAGCTCGTTGATTAAATATGGTTGAGTTTCCTAGCCATATACATGAGTTGTCATTTGATTAACGGGATCACATCATTAGGAGAATGATGTGATTGACATGACCCATTCTGTTAGCTTAGCACTTGATCGTTTAGTTTATTGCTATTGCTTTCTTCATGACTTATACATGTTCCTATGACTATGAGATTATGCAACTCCCGATTACCGGAAGAACACTTCCTATGCTACCAAACGTCACAACGTAACTGAGTGATTATAAAGGTGCTCTACAGGTGTCTCCGATGGTGTTCGTTGAGTTGGCATAGATAGAGAATAGGATTTGTCACTCCGATTGCCGGAGAGGTATCTCTAGGCCCTCTCGGTAATGCACATCACTATAAGCCTTGCAAGCAATGTAACTAATGAGTTAGTTGCGTGATGATGCATTACAGAATGAGTAAAGAGACTTGTCGGTAACGAGATTGAACTAGGTATTGAGATACCGAAGATCAAATCTCGGGCAAGTAACATACCGATGACAAAGGGAACAACGTATGTTGTTATGCGGTTCGACCGATAAAGATCTTCATAGAATATGTAGGAGTCGATATGGGCATCCAGGTTCCGCTATTGGTTATTGACCAGAGAAGTGTCTCGGTCATGTCTACATAGTTCTCGAACCCGTAGGGTCCGCACGCTTAACATTCATTGACGATATAGTATTTATGAGTTATGTATGTTGGTAGCTGAATGTTGGTCGGAGTTTCGGATAAGATCACGGACATGAAGAGGAACTCCGGAATAGTCCGGAGATAAAGTTTAATATATGGGATAATAGTGTTTAGTCTCCGGAAGGGTTCCAGAATTCACCGGAAGGGGTTCCGGATGTTTCCCGAAATGTTTGGGGTACGAGAACACTTTATTTGGGCCAAAGGAGAAAGCCCACAAGGTTTTTGGAAAGCACAAAAGGAAGTTTTGCGGAGTCCAGGGGCCAGACGCCAGGGTCCCTGGCGTCTGCCCCTGGTGTCTGAGAAGGACTCTTGCCTTTCAGGTGAAACCAACTTTGTGGAGGCTTTTACTCCAAGTTTCGACACCAAGGCTGAACATATAAATAGAAGGGTAGGGCTAGCACCCAAGACACATCAAGAAACACCAAGTCGTGTGTTGGCAATCCTGTCCCCTCTAGTTTATCCTCTGTAATAGTTTTCGTAGTGCTTAGGTGAAGCCCTGCGGAGATTGTTCTTCACCAACACCGTCACCATGTCGTCGTGCCGCCGGAACTCATCTACTACTTCGCGCCTCTTGCTGGATCAAGAAGGCGAGGACGTTATCGAGCTGAATGTGTGTTGAACGCGGAGGTGCCGTACGTTTGGTACTTGATCGGGACGGATCATGAAGGTGTACGACTACATCAACCGCGTTGATAAACGCTTCCGCTTTCGGTCTATGAGGGTACGTAGACATACTCTCCCCTCTTGTTGTGATGCATCACCATGATCTTGCGTGTGCATAGGATTTTTTTTTTGAAATTACTACATTCCCCAACAGTGGTATCAGAGCAAGATTTATGCGTAGATGTTATATGCATGAGTAGAACACAAGTGAGGTTTGGGCGATACAAGTCATACTGCTTACCAGCATGTCATACTTTGGTTCAGCGGTATTGTTGGATAAAGCGGCCCAGACCGACATTATGCGTACGCTTACACGAGACTGGTTCTACCGACGTGATTTTCTCACAGGTGGCTGGTGGGTGTTAGTTTCTCCAACTTTAATTGAACCGAGTGTGACTACGCCCGGTTCTTTTTGAAGGTTAAAACAACACTAACTTGACGAACTATCGTTGTGGTTTTGATGCGTAGGTAAGAACGGTTCTTGCTCAGCCCATAGCAGCCACGTAAAACTTGCAACAACAAAGTAGATGATGTCTAGCTTGTTCTTGCAGGGCATGTTGTGATGTGATATGGTCAAGGCATGATGTTATATTTTATTGTATGAGATGATCATGTTTTGTAACGGAGTTATCGGTGACTGGCAGGAGCCATATGGTTGTCGCTTTATTGTATGAAATGCAATCGCCATGTAATTGCTTTACTTTATCACTAAGCGGTAGCGATAGTCGTAGAAGCAATAGTTGGCGAGACGACAACGATGCTATGATGGAGATCAAGGTGTCGCGCCCGTGACGATGGTGATCATGACGGTGCTTTGGAGATGGAGATCAAAGGCACAAGATGATGATGGCCATATCATATCACTTATATTTATTGCATGTGATGTTTATCCTTGATGCATCTTATTCTGCTTTGATTGACGCTAGCATTATAAGATTATCTCTCACTAAAAATTTCAAGGTACAAGTGTTCTCCCTGAGTATGCCCCGTTCCAAAAGATCATCGTGCCGAGACACCACGTGATGATCGGGTGTGATAAGCTCAACGTTCTTATACAACGGGTGCAAGCCAGTTTTTGCACACGCAGAATACTCGGGTTAAACTTGACAAACCTAGCATATGCAGATATGGCCTCGGAACACTGAGAACGAAAGGTCGAGCGTGAATCATATAGTAGATATGATCAACATAGTGATGTTCACCAATGAAAACTACTCCATTTCACGTGATGATCGGTTATGGTTTAGTTGATTTGGATCACGTGATCACTTAGATGATTAGAGAGATGTCTATCTAAGTGAGAGTTCGTAAAGTAATTTGATTAATTGAACTTAAATTTATCATGAACTTAGTACCTGATAGTATTTTGCTTGTCTATGTTGTTGTAGATAGATGGCCCGTGTTGTTGTTCCGTTGAATTTTAATGCGTTCCTTGAGAAAGCAAAGTTGAAAGATGATGGTAGCAAATACACGGACTGGGTCCGTAACTTGAGGATTATCCTCATTGCTGCACAGAAGAATTACGTTCTGGAAGCACTGTTGGGTGCCAGGTCTGCTGCAGATGCTGTTGATGATGTTAAGAACGTCTGGCACAACACAGCTGATGACTACTCGATAGTTCAGTGTGCCATGCTTTACGGCTTAGAACCGGGACTTCAACGATGTTTTGAATGTCATGGAGCATATGAGATGTTCTAGGAGTTGAAGTTAATATTTCAAGCAAATGCCCGGATTGAGGGATATGAAGTCTCCAATAAGTTCTACAGCTGCAAGATGGAGGAGAATAGTTCTGTCAGTGAACATATACTCAGAATGCTTGGGTACCATAATGATACGTCTCCAACATATCTATATTTTTTGATTGCCCCATGCTATATCATCTACTGTTTTGGACTATATTGGGCTTTATTTTCCACTTTTATATTATTTTTGGGACTAACCTATTAACCGGAGGCGCAGCCCAGAATTGCTGTTTTTTGCCTATTTCAGTGTTTCGGAGAAACAGAATATCAAACGGAGTCCAAACGGAATGAAACCTTCGGAAACGTGATTTTCTCATCAGATAAGATCTAGGAGACTTGGACCCTCTATCAAGAAAGCCACGAGGCGGTCACGAGGGTGGAGGGTGCCCCCCTAGGGCGCGCCCCCTGCCTCGTGGGCCCCTCGAAGCTCCACCGACGTACTCCTTCCTCCTATATATACCTACGTACCCCCAAACGATCGGGGACGGAGCCAAAAACATAATTCCACCGCTGCAACTTTCTGTATCCACGAGATCCCATCTTGGGGCATGTTCCGGAGCTCCGCCGGAGGGGGCATCGATCACGGAGGGCTTCTACATCATCATCCAAGCCCCTCTGATGAAGTGTAGTAGTTTACTTCAGACCTATGGGTCCATAGTTAGTAGCTAGATGGCTTCTTCTCTCTTTTTGGATCTCAATACAATGTTCTCCCCCTCTCTTGTGGAGATCTATTCGATGTAATCTTCTTTTTTCGGTGTGTTTGTTGAGACGATGAATTGTTGGTTTATGATCTAGTCTATCTATGAATAATATTTGAATCTTCTCTGAATTCTTTTATGTATGATTGGTTATCTTTGCAAGTCTCTTCGAATTATCAGTTTGGTTTGGCCTACTAGATTGGTTGTTGTTGTCATGGGAGAAGTGCTTAGCTTTGGGTTCGATCTTGCGGTGTCCTTTCCCAGTGACAGAAGGGGAAGCAAGGCACGTATTGTATCATTGCCATCGAGGATAACAAGATGAGGTTTTTATCATATTGCATGAAACTATCCCTCTACATCATGTCATCTTTCTTAAGGCGTTACTCTCTTTTTAACTTAATACTCTAGATGCATGCTAGATAGTGGTCGATGAGTGGAGTAATAGTAGTAGATGCAGGCAGGAGTCGGTCTAGTTGTCTCGGATGTGATGCCTATATACATGATCATACCTAGATATTCTCATAACTATGCTCAATTCTGTCAATTGCTCAACAATAATTTGTTCACCCACCTTAGAATACTTATGCTCTTGAGAGAAGCCACTAGTGAAACCTATGGCCCCCGGGTCTCTTTCTCATCATATCAATCTCCATCACTTTATTATTGCTTTGCTTTTACTTTGCTTTTACTTTTTACTTTGCATCTCTATACCAAAAATACCAAAAATATTATTTATCATCTCTATCGGATCTCACTTTCGTAAGTGACCGTGAAGGGATTGACAACCCCTAAGCACGTTGGTTGCGTTGAGCTATTGTTTTTGTGTAGGTACGAGGGACTCGTGCGTAGCCTCCTACTGGATTGATACCTTGGCTCTCAAAAACTGAGGGAAATGCTTACGCTACTTTGCTGCATCATGCTCTCCTCTTCGGGGAAATCGAACACAGTGCTCAAGAGGTAGCACATAACCACTTGACTCAATTGGGTGTCAATCTTCCTGTTGATAGTGTCATTGACAGAGTTCTTCAATCACTGCCACCAAGCTACAAGAGCTTCATGATGAACTATAATATGCAAGGGATGGATAAGACAATTCCCAATATCTTCGCAAAGCTAAAGGCTGCGGAGGTAGAAATCAAGAAGGAGCATCATGTGTTGATGGTCAACAAGACCACCAGTTTCAAGAAAAAGGGTAAAGGGAAGAAGAAGGGAAACTTAAAAAAGAATGGCAAACAAGTTGCTTCTCAGGAGAAGAAACCCAAGTCTGGACCTAAGCCTAAGACTGAGTGCTTCTACTGCAAACAGATTGGTCACTAGAAGCAGAACTGCCCCAAGTATTTGGCAGATAAGAAGGATGGCAAGGTGAACAAAGGTATATGTGATATACATGTTATTGATGTGTACCTTACTAGAGCTCGCAGTAGCACTTGGGTATTTGATACTGGTTCTGTTGCTAATATTTGCAACTCGAAACAGGGACTACGGATTGAGAAAAGATTCGTTAAGGACGAGGTGACGATGCGCGTGGGAAATGGTTCCAAAGTCGATGTGATCGCCGTCGGCACGCTACCTCTACATCTACCTTCGGGATTAATTTTAGACCTAAATAATTGTTATTTGGTGCCAGTGTTAAGCATGAACATTATATCTAGATCTTGTTTGATGCGGGACGATTATTCATTTAAATCAGAGAATAATGGTTGTTCTATTTATATGAGTAATATCTTTTATGGCCATGCACCCTTGAAGAGTGGTCTATTCTTATTGAATCTCGATAGTAGTAACACACATATTCATAATGTTGAAGCCAAAAGATGCAGAGTTGATAATGATAGTGCAACTTATTTGTGGCACTGCCGTTTAGGTCATATCAGTGTAAAGCGCATGAAGAAACTCCATACTGATGGACTTTTGGAACCACTTGATTATGAATAACTTGGTACTTGCGAACCGTGCCTCATGGGCAAGATGACTAAAACACCGTTCTCCGATACTATGGAGAGAGCAACAGATTTGTTGGAAATCATACATACAGATGTATGTGGTCCGATGAATATTGAGGCTCGTGGCGGATATCGTTATTTTCTCACCTTCACAGATGACTTAAGCAGATATGGGTATATCTACTTAATGAAACATAAGTCTGAAACATTTGAAAAGTTCAAAGAATTTCAGAGTGAAGTGGAAAATCATCGCAACAAGAAAATAAAGTTTCTACGATCTGATCGTGGAGGAGAATATTTGAGTTATGAGTTTGGTCTACATTTGAAACAATGCGGAATAGTTTCGCAACTCACGCCACCCAGAACACCACAGCGTAATGGTGTGTCCGAACATCGTAATCGTACTTTACTAGATATAGTGCGATCTATGATGTCTCTTACTGATTTACGCTATTGTTTTGGGGTTATGCTTTAGAGACAGCTGCATTCACGTTAAATAGGGCACCATCGAAATCCGTTGAGATGACGCCGTATGAACTATGGTTTGGCAAGAAACCAAAGTTGTCGTTTCTTAAAGTTTGGGGATGTGATGCTTAGGTGAAAAAGCTTCAACCCGATAAGCTCGAACCCAAATCGGAGAAATGTATCTTAATAGGATACCAAATGAAACTATTGGGTACACCTTCTATCACAGATCCGAAGGCAAGGCATTTGTTGCTAAGAATGGATCCTTTCTAGAGAAGGAGTTTCTCTCAAAAGAAGTGAGTGGGAGGAAAGTAGAACTTGATGACGTAACTATACCTGCTCCCTTATTGGAAAGTAGTTCATCACAGAAACCGGTTCCTGTGACACCTACACCAATTAGTGAGGAAGCTAATGATGATCATCATGAAACTTCAGATCAAGTTACTACCGAACCTCGTAAGTCAACCAGAGTAAGATCCGCACCAGAGTGGTACGGTAATCCTGTTCTGGAAGTCATGTTACTTGACCACAACAAACCTACGAACTATGAAGAAGCGATGGTGAGCCCAGATTCCGCAAAATGGCTTGAGGCCATGAAATCTGAGATGGGATCCATGTATGAGAACAAAGTGTGGACTTTGGTTGACTTGCCCGATGATCGGCAAACCATCGAGAATAAATGGATCTTCAAGAAGAAGACTGACGCTGACGGTAATGTTACTATCTACAAAGCTCGACTTGTTGCGAAAGGTTTTCTACAAGTTCAAGGGGTTGACTACGATGAGACTTTCTCACCCGTAGCGATGCTTAAGTCTGTCCGAATCATGTTAGCAATTGCCGCATTTTATGATTATGAAATTTGGCAAATGGATGTCAAAACTGCATTCCTTAATGGATTTCTGGAAGAAGAGTTGTACATGATGCAACCAGAAGGTTTTGTCGATCCAAAGGGTGCCAACAAAGTGTGCAAGCTCCAGCGATCCATTTATGGACTGGTGCAATCCTCTCGGAGTTGGAATAAGCGTTTTGATAGTGTGATTAAAGCATATGGTTTTATACAGACTTTTGGAGAAGCCTGTATTTACAAGAAAGTGAGTGGGAGCTCTATAGAATTTCTAATATTATATGTGGATGACATATTGTTGATTGGTAATGATATAGAATTTCTGGATAGCATAAAAGGATACTTGAATATGAGTTTTTCAATGAAAGACCTCAGAGAAGCTGCTCATATATTAGAAATCAAGATCTATAGAGATAGATCAAGATGCTTAATTGGACTTTCACAAAGCACATACCTTGATAAAGTTTTGAAGAAGTTCAAAATGGATCAAGTGAAGAAAGGGTTCTTGCCTGTGTTACAAGGTGTGAAGTTGAGTAAGACTCAATGCCCGACCACTACAGAAGATAGAGAAAATTAAAAGTGTTCCCTATGCTTCAGCCATAGGTTCTATCATGTATGCAATGCTATGTACCAGAACTGATGTCTGCCTTGCTATTAGTTTAGCAGGGAGCTACCAAAGTAATCCAGGAGTGGATCACTGGACAACAGTCAAGAACATCCTAAAATACTTGAAAAGGACTAAGGATATGTTTCTCGTTTATGGAGGTGACAAAGAGCTCGTCGTAAATGATTACATGATGCAAGCTTTGACACTGATCCGGACGATTCTAAATCGCAAACTGGAAATGTATTTATATTGAATGGTGGAGATGTTAGTTGGAGCAGTTCTAAACAAAGTGTCGTGGCAGGATCTACGTGTGAAGCGGAGTACATAGCTGCTTCGGAAGCAACAAATGAAGGAGTCTGGAAGAAGGAGTTCATATCCGATCTAGGTGTCATACCTAGTGCATCGGTCGAATGAAAATCTTTTGTGACAATACTGGTACAATTGCCTTGGCAAAGGAATCCAGATTTCACAAAAGAACCAATCACATCAAGAGACGCTTCAATTCCATCTGGGATCAAGTCCAGGTGGGAGACATAGAGATTTGCAAGATACATATGGATCTGAATATTGCATACCCGTTGACTAAGCCTCTTCCACGAGCAAAACATGATCAGCACCAAGACACTGTGTGTAATCTAGATTATTGACTCTAGTGCAAGTGGGAGACTGGAGGAAATATGCCCTAGAGGCAATAATAAAGTTATTATTTATTTCCTCACATCATGATAAATGTTTATTATTCATGCTAGAATTGTATTAACCGGAAATGTAATACATGTGTGAATACATAGACAAACATAGTGTCACTAGTATGACTCTACTTGACTAGCTCGTTCATCAAAGATGGTTGAGTTTCCTAGCCATAGACATGAGTAGTCATTTGATTAACGGGATCACATCATTAGGAGAATGATGTGATTGACATGACCCATTCCGTTAGCTTACCAGTTGATCATTTAGTTCATTGCTATTGCTTTCTTCATGACTTATACATGTTCCTATGACTATGAGATTATGCAACTCCCGATTACCGGAAGAACACTTTCTGTGCTACGAAACGTCACAACGTAACTGGGTGATTATAAAGGTGCTCTACATGTGTCTTTGATGGTGTTCGTTGAGTTGGCATAGATCGAGAATAGGATTTGTCACTCCGATTGTCGGAGAGGTATCTCTGGGCCCTCTCGGTAATGCACATCACTATAAGCCTTGCAAGAAATGTAACTAATAAGTTAGTTGCAGGATGATGCATTACAGAATGAGTAAAGAGACTTGCCGGTAACGAGATTGAACTGGGTATTGAGATACCGATGATCAAATATCGGGCAAGTAACATACCGATGACAAAGGGAACAACGTATGTTGTTATGCGGTTCGACCGATAAAGATCTTCGTAGAATATGTAGGAACCAATATAGGCATCCAGGTTCCGCTATTAGTTATTGACCAGAGAAGTGTCTCGGTCATGTCTACATAGTTCTCGAACCCGTAGGGTCCGCATGCTTAACGTTCGTTGACGATATAGTATTTATGAGTTATGTATGTTGGTAACCGAATGTTGTTCGGAGTTCCGGATAAGATCACGGACATGACGAGGAACTCCGGAATGGTCCGGAGATAAAGTTTAATATATGGGATAATAGTGTTTGGTCTCCGAAGGGTTTCGGAATTCACCGGAAGGGGTTCCAGATGTTTCCCGAAATGTTTGGGTATGAGAACACTTTATTTGGGCCAAAGGGGAAACCCCACAGGGTTTTTTTGAAAGCGCAAAAGGAAGTTTTACGGAGTACAGGGGCCAGACGCCAGGAACCCTCGCGTCTGGCCCTGGAGTCTGAGAAGGACTCTTGCCTTTCATGTGAAACCGACTTTGTGGAGGCTTTTACTCCAAGTTTCGACCCCAAGGCTCAACATATAAATAGAGGGGTAGGGCTAGCACCAAAGACACATCAAGAAACACCAAGCCGTGTGCCGGCAATCCCGTCCCCTCTAGTTTATCCTCCATAATAGTTTTCATAGTGCTTAGGCGAAGCCCTGCGGAGATTGTTCTTCACCAACACCGTCACCACGCCGTCGTGCTCCCAGAACTCATCTACTACTTCGCCCCTCTTGCTGGATCAAGAAGGCGAGGACGTCATCGAGCTGAATGTGCGCTGAACGCAGAGGTGTCGTACGTTTGATACATGATCGGGACGGATCGTGAAGGTGTACGACTACATCAACCGTGTTGATAAATGCTTCCGCTTTCGGTCTACGAGGGTACGTAGACATACTCTCCCCTCTCATTGCTATGCATCACCATGATCTTGCGTGTACGTAGGAATTTTTTTTGAAATTACTATGTTCCCCAACATTTCTTGATGTCTGCTAATATTTCCAATTCTTTGGCATTCATCACAAGACAAGACAAACTTACGGGCATCTTTAAAAAGAGTAGGCCAATAAAAACCCGATTGCAATACTTTATGTGCAATTCTATCTCCAGCGTGGTGTCCTCCATAAGCCTTAGAGTAACACTTGCGTAGGATCTGTTCCTGTTCATGCTCAGGTACACAACGTCTAATAATACCATCTACTCCTTCTTTATAAAGGTGTGGGTCATCCCAGAAGTAATGTCTTAAATCATAGAAAAACCTTTTCTTTTGCTGGTATGTGAAACTAGGTGGTATTAATTTGGCAACAATATAATTAGCATAATCAGCATACCATGGAGCAATACGAGAAGCATTTATGATAGCTAATTGTTCATCAGGAAAGCTATCATCAATAGGTAGTGGGTCATCAAGAACATTCTCTAACCTAGACAAGTTGTCTGCAACGGGGTTCTCAGCTCCCTTTCTATCAATAATATGCAAATCAAATTCTTGTAGCAAGAGAACCCATCTAATAAGTCTAGGTTTAGCATCTTTCTTTTCAATAAGATATTTAATAGCAGCATGATCAGTGTGAACAGTTACTTTAGAATCAACAATATAAGGTCTGAACTTATCACAAGCAAATACAACTGCTAAAAATTCTTTTTCAGTAGTAGTATAATTTCTTTGGGCACTGTCTAGAGTTTTACTAGCATATTGGATGACATTTAATTTCTTATCAACTCATTGTCCTAGAACAGTCGCTACAGCATAATCACTAGCATCACACATAATTTCAAAGGGCAAATTCCAATGAGGAGGCTGAACAATGGGTGCAGAAATCAAGGCTTTCTTAAGTATTTCAAATGCTTCTACCCAATCATCATCAAAGACAAAAGGAACATCTTTTTGTAAGAGATTAGTTAGAGGCCTAGAAATTTTTGAGAAGTCTTTAATGAACCTCCTATAAAAACCGGCATGACCAAGGAAACTTCTTATACCTTTAATGTCCTTCGAACACGACGTCTTTTCAATAGCATCAACTTTAGCTTTATCAACTTCAATACCTCTTTCAGAAATTTTATGCCCCAAGACAATACCTTCATTAACCATAAAGTGGCACTTCTCCCAATTCAAGACAAGATTAGTTTCTTCACATCTCTGCAAAACTCGATCAAGGTTGCTTAAGCAGTCACCAAAAGAAGTTCCATATACGGAGAAATCATCCATGAAAACCTCAACAATCTTTTCACAAAAGTCAGAGAATATAGCAGTCATACATCTTTGAAAAGAGGCAGGTGCATTGCATAAGCCAAAAGGCATACATCTATAAGAAAAGGTACCGAAAGGGCAAGTAAAAGTGGTCTTTTCTTGATCCTCTTTTGACACAGGTATTTGTGAGAAACCAGAATAACCATCTAGAAAGCAAAAATGTGTATGTTTGGATAATCTCTCTAGCATTTGATCAATAAAAGGTAGAGAGTAATGATCCTTTTTAGTAGCTTTATTTAATTTGCGGAAATCAATTACCATTCTATAACCTGTAACAATTCTTTGTGGGATCAATTCATCTTTATCATTAGGAACAACAGTAATACCTCCCTTCTTAGGGACACAATGGACATGACTTACCCACTGACTATCAGCAACGGGATAAATTATACCTGCCTCCAGAAGTTTTAGTATTTCTTTTCTTACCACTTCTTTCATCTTACGATTTAACCATCGTCGGTGATCAACAACCGGTTTCGCGTTTTCTCCAATTTTATTTTGTGCTGGCATAGAGTGGGACTAATGCCCTTAAGATCATCAAGAGTGTATCCAATAGCTGCACGGTGCTTCTTCAGAGTTTTCAACAATTTCTTTTCTTCATGCTATGAAAGGTTAGCACTTATAATAACAGGATATATCTTTTTCTCATCAAGATAAGCATATTTAAGAGTATCAAGTAATGGTTTAAGCTCAAACACGGGATCACCCTTGGGTGTAGGAGGATCCCCTAGGATTTCAACAGGCAAGTTGTGTTTCAAAATAGGTCCATGTTTAAAGAATACTTCATCTATTTCCCTTCTTTCATTCATAAACATATCATTTTCATGATCGAGCAAATATTGTTCTAAAGGGTCATTAGGAGGCTCGACAATAGAAGCAACACCAATAATTTCATATTTACTAGGCAATTCTTTATCATGGGGTTGTCTATGAAATTTAGCAAAATTAAACTCGTGAGACATATCCCCCAAACCAATAGTAACAACATCCTTTTTGCAATCTATCCTAGCATTAACAGTATTCAAGAAGGGTCTACCAAATATAATGGGACAAAAGTTATCTTGTGGGGAACCAAGAACAAGAAAATCAGCAGGATATTTAACTTGCAAACACAAGACTTCAACATCTCTAACAATCCCAACTAGTGAAATAGTGTCTCTATTGGCAAGCTTAATTGTAACATCAATTTCCTCTATCTCAGCAGGTGCAATATCATGCATAATTTATTTGCATAAGGAATGAGGTATTGCACTAGCACTAGCACCCATATCACATAAGCCATGATAGCAATGATCTCCTATTTTAACAGAAATAACATGCATGCCTACAAGAAGTCTATGTTTATTTTTAGAATCGGGTCTAGCAATTCTAGCAGCTTCATCACAGAAGTAAATAACATACCCATCAATATTATCGGCCAAGAGATCTTTAACCATAGCAATACTAGGTTCAACTTTAATTTTCTCAGGGGGTGTAGGTGTTCTAGTATTACTCTTACGAACCACAGTTGAGGCTTTAGCATGATCCTTTATTCTAACAGGGAAAGGTGGTTTCTCAGTATAAGCGGTAGGAACAACAGGATCAACACTATAAGTGATAGTCTTTTCTTCAACTTTAATAGGTGCAACTACTTTTACTTCAATGGGAGGATTATATTTAAACCACTTCTCCTTAGGGGATCAACATGAGTAGCAAAGGATTCACAGAAAGAAGCTACTATTTCAGAGTCAAGTCCATATTTAGTGCTAAATTCATGGAAAACATCGGTGTCCATAAAAGATTTAACACAATCAAACTTAGGGGTTATACCTGACTCCTTACCTTTGTCGAGGTCCCAATCTTAGTTGTGTTTAATTCTTTCCAATAAATCTCATTTGAATTCAATAGTCTTCATCATAAAAGAACCAGTACAAGAAGTATCGAGCATAATTTTTTTGAATAATAATTTCTCTTGAGAGCTCATGATTGGGGCATGAATATAACATTGACTTAAGCCTCCCCCAAGCTTGAGCGATTCTTTCTCCTTCGCGAGGCCAAAAATTATATATATAATTACGATCACGATGAACTAGATGCATAGGATATAACTTCTCGTGAAATTCAAATTTCAATCGTTTGTAGTTCCATGATCCCATATCATCACATAGCCTAAACCATGTCAATGACTTTCCCTTCAAAGATAAAGGGAAGAGCTTCTTCTTGATAACATCCTCGGGCATACCTGCAAGCTTAAATAATCCACAAACTTCATCCACATAGATTAGGTGCAAATCGGGATGTAATGTTCCATCACCTGTGAAAGCATTAGCTAGCAGTTTCTCTATCATACCCAAAGGAATTTCAAAGTAAACATTTTCAGTAGGTTCAGTAGGTTGAGGAGTGACTCTTTGCTCTACTGGTCGGGGTGAAGATACCCCGAACAAGCCCCTCAAAGGATTATGTTCCATAGTAACAAGTGATAGTAAATTTTAGCACACTATATAAATTTTTCCTTACTAAATTCCACCTACCAAAGGCGCTTTACTCCCCGGCAACGGCGCCAGAAAAGAGTCTTGATGACCCACAAGTATAGGGGATCTATTGTAGTCCTTTCGATAACTAAGAGTGTCGAACCCAACGAGGAGCAGAAGGAAATGATAAGCATTTTTCAGTAAGGTATTCTCTGCAAACACTAAAATTATCGGTAACAGATAGTTTCGTGATAAGGTAATTTGTAACGGGTAAAAAGTAACAAAAGTAAATAAGGTGCAGCAAGATGTCCCAATCCTTTTTGTAGCAAAATACAAGCTTGGACAAGCTCTTACATAAAGGAAGGCGCTCCCGAGGACACATGGGAATTATCGTCAAGCTAGTTTTCATCACGTTCATATGATTCGCGTTCGGTACTTTAATAATTTGATATGTGGGTGGACCGGTGCTTGGGTACTACTCTTCCTTGGACAAGAATCCCACTTATGATTAACCCCTCTTGCAAGCATCCACAACTACAAAAGAAGTATTAAGGTAAACCTAACCATAACACGAAACATATGGATGCAAATCAGCCCCTTACGAAGCAACTCATAAACTACGGTTTAAGCTTCTGTCACTCTAGCAACCCATCATCTACTTATTACTTCCCATGCCTTCCTCTAGGCCCAAACAATGGTGAAGTGTCATGTATTCGATGTTCACATGACACCACTAGAAGAGAGACAACATACATCTCATCAAAATATCGAACGAATACCAAATTCACATGACTACTTATAGCAAGACTTCTCCCATGTCCCCAGGAACAAACGTAACTACTCAGAAATCATATTCATGTTCATAATCATAGGGGTATTAATATGCATAAAGGATATGAACATATGATCTTCCACCAAGTAAACAACCTAGCATCAACTACAAGGAGTAATCAACACTACTAGCAACCCACAGGTGCCAATCTGAGGTTTTGAGACAAAGATTGGATACAAGAGATGAACTCGGGTTTGAGATGAGATGGTGCTGGTGAAGATGTTGATGGAAATTGGCCCCCTCCCAATGAGAGTATCGATGGTGATGACGATGGTGATGATTTCCCCCTCCCGGAGGGATGTTTCCCCGGTAGAACAGCTCCGCCGGAGCCCTAGATTGGTTCCGCCAAGGTTCCGCCTCGTGGCGGCGCAGTTTCGTCCCGTGAGCTTGCTTATGATTTTTTCTCAGACGAAAGACTTCATATAGCAGAAGATGGGCACCGGAGGCCTGCCAGGGGGCCCATGAGACAGGGGGCACGCCCAGGGGGTAGGGCGCGCCCCCACCCTCGTGGCCAGGGTGTGGGCCCCCTCTAGTTGATTTTTCACCAGTATTTTTTATACATTCCAAAACGTGCTCCCGTGAAGTTTCAGGACTTTTGGAGTTGTGCAGAATAGGTCTCTAATATTTGCTCCTTTTCCAGCCCAGAATTCCAGCTGCCGGCATTCTCCCTCTTCGTGTAAACCTTGTAAAATAAGAGAGAATAGGCATAAGTATTGTGACATTATGTGTAAGAACAACCCATAATGCAATAAATATCGATATAAAAGGATGATGCAAAATGGACGTATCATGCACCAATTTTTGAATTTGTATTACGTGCATTAATGCCTACAAAATGAAAATAATCCCCTAGATATTGCAAAATGGACGTATCATGCACCAATTTTTGAATTTGAGCACGGTTATTAGTAGGGTTTGTGTTCATCGTAGAAAAAAACTCATGGATGAAGGACAAAGGAAATTTGGATTCTCATTCAATCTCGGTGATTTACTATCGCACATGATTCATCTCCGTTGCCTCTGCGAACCGTGCGTGTTCACTCACACATGCAAAAGGAAAAGAAAACCCTCGCCCACTTCGTCCCCACTCACTCGCCGCGGACTCCTCTGTAACTCTACACCCTAAGCTCGACGGCTGTTGGCAGCGGGCGTAGGTCATGCTCCAAACGGCATTGGATTTCTCCTCCATCGCTTTTTGCCGCCTATCTGCAATGACATTCTAGACTCTGTTCGACTGGGGGTTTCTACGGGATTGGGCCGGGGATTTTTCTCATGAGGTAATCTACTTAATTAGCAAAATATTCACACATCTCTTATCGTAGTCCGTCCGTCGCTGTTAATTAACCGGTGGAAATTGCCGTGGAATCATTTTTGTTCTAGCTGATTCGTGGGTGTTCATTCATGTGTGCACGGTGCGAGCACAAATCAGGTAACTATAGTCGTGGCCAGTCGGAAACGAAGTTCTATCTCACCATTCTGGATGACTTCAGGGAGCGCTCAGTATGTTCAATCTCAACCTACCACGGTCGGCATGGTCTAAATTTGTGAACATATACCGTCTGTTGCTACATTATCTATATATTTGCATCAAATGTTTGTTACATTATCTATTTTTAATTCTATATTTTTGTACTTTGCTTGCATCTATATATGGATATGTTCTATCAGTTACTCCCATATTTGCATCTTGCTCGGTTATTTCAATATATCTAATTTATGATCTTAATTTTCATTTCAAGCAGTACATCCCTTGCTTTGCAAGAACTGGAGTAGAAGGAAATCTTGGGCTTTACTTTGCTGATGACTCCCAGGATGTCATATTGACAACGCAACAGGGATTTACAATGACGGTTAGCGTAAAACTTGATAAAGATGGTCACTCCTATTTTAATACGGACCTTTGGAGAAAAATGTCTAAGTATTATGAACTGAAAACTGGCAATATAATTCTAGTGCGTGCACCATAGCCTGGTCTAATTAACATGGATGTTTACTTCCCCAACGACACCCGCCGATCAAAGTCTGATCGAGGTTAGTGTCCTTTCAACTTTCTCCATGTTGTCATATTACTATTTAAGCAACCAATTGATCCCTATTTAAGCAACCAATTGTGATATCATATTTTGACTCCGTTCCTAGGCAATAACAAACTCTGTTTACCAATTTATGTGCACTATATATTCTTCTGCCATGTTCTGAATAAATAATACCTTTCCACCTTTTAAGCAGGATATGTTGGATGCATAGTGAACAATCTGTATGTTACTAAGCATCCAAATTTCACTGGAAGGACTTGAAGCATGTCATAAACTTTGTTGATAATCTGACAGAGATAGCACAGCCTATGAACGCTGGATTTTGGATGGGATTAATTAGACCTTTGATACACACACTGAACAAGACCAAATGTGTGCACAAAGCGCTGGTAAAAAGTATTATTTTAATGTTGATGCTCATAAACTATATATATCTTCAACGATATGTTACAATAGTTTCTATTCTACATGTCAACAGAAATTGCCCCCTGTAGCCATTCCTAGATCGATTTCCCGGCTGGTCGAATTACACTTGTGCCTGCTAATAACGCCAAAGTGATTGCAAGGTACTGCATTTCCCGCAAAAATGGAACCATTCAAATTAACAAGTTCTTGCTTCTCGTGGCAATGCATCCATATTGGAAAATTAGAGACATTGTTCTACTCCTGCTCTACCAAGGCACAGGCCGGCTCTTCCTTTTCATTGACGAGATGTCGAGTCGCCGTGATCAAGCTGCTTCCAGTGGATAGTTGTGGTTGTTGGCCCTCAGCCTCTTAAAATGTGCTAGTTGTTACTATATATGTTAAGTATGTAGATATGGACCACATGGTTGTTGGCCCTTAACCTCTTAAAATGTGATAGTTGTTACTATGTTAAGTATGTAGATATGGATCATATGGTTGTCAAAACCGTGTTACGAAGATCCTCCTTTTGTCGAATAGTGTAACCACTATATATATGTTACTCAAATGTTGTTACCCAAGTTCATAAATTTTCATGGAAAGTATTAGTATATTACACAGTTCATTGAGTTTAAGCGTGTGCCCGATGTCTAGAAGGCATTTGCATATTAACTGTCCATATTGCAAATTCACGCACATGTTCACATAAGGAAACGTATGTGTAACATACTAATCATCGCACACGAGTACTCGCAGACGCATCGTGTGCGATACTCCTACCCACCGCAAGCAACTAGTTTGCATTTTTTGAAGTTTTTTGTACACACAGAATCACACATAAAGTAACTGTATTGGCCGTCTGTGTTGTAATTTCTCATCGCAAATAGTTCATCTGAGTCGGTTGTTTGCCACGTATGACACACATCTTGTTTACACGACTCATTTGTGTTCTTTTGGCTCATCGCAAACAGTTCATCCATGTGAACTGTATGCCGCATATCACACACATCTTGTTAGGTTGAACCGTTTCTGTTGTGTTCCCTAATCGAAAACAGTTCGTCCGAGTTAACTGTATGCAGTATATCACACACATTAATATGGCTGCCTGTTTAAGTTGTTCTACCTCATCGCAAACAGTTCGAATGAATTAACCATGTGTCCTCCATCGCACACACATTGTTATGGCTGCCCGTTTCTGTTGTTCTGCCTCATTGCAGACAGTTTGAATGGATTAACCGTATGCCCTGCATCGCACGCCCAACTAAAATCTTAACCATGTTTGATGCAGCCATCATCGCAAATGTTTTGCACCTTTTTTGACGGTTTTTACACCACCGTTTGTGATTATCACATCACACATAGTTTCGGCAGAGGGTCTTTGATCGTAGTGTCGCATTAGTAGTCTCCTGCAGTAGTGTATATGATTCACGCTCGACCTTTCGGTCTTAGTGTTCCGAGGCCATATCTGCATATGCTAGGCTCATCAAGTTTAACCCGAGTATTCTGAATGTGCAAAACTAGCTTGCACCCGTTGTATGTGAACGTAGAGCTTATCAAACTTAGGTGTTATACCTGACTCCTTGATAACCCACAAGTATAGGGGATCGCAACAGTTTTTGAGGGTAGAGTATTCAACCCAAATTTATTGATTCGACACAAGGGGAGCCAAAGAATATTCTCAAGTATTAGCAGCTGAGTTGTCAATTCAACCACACCTGGAAACTTAATATCTACACCAAAGTATTTAGTAGCAAGGTAATATGATAGTAGTGGTAATGGTAGCAAAAGGTAACAGTAGCAAAAGTAATGTTTTTGGTATTTTGTAGTGATGATAGCAATAACAACGGAAAAGTAAATAAGTGAAGAACAATATATGGAAAGCTCGTAGGCAATGGATCGGTGATGGAGAATTATGCCGGATGCGGTTCATCATGTAACAATCATAACCTAGGGTGACACAAAACTAGCTCCAATTCATCAATGTAATGTAGGCATGTATTCCGAATATAGTCATACGTTCTTATGGAAAAGAACTTGCATGGCATCTTCTGTCCTACCCTCCCGTGGCAGCGGGGTCCTAATGGAAACTAAGGGATATTAAGGCCTGCTTTTAATAGATTACCGGAATAAAGCATTAGCACATAGTGAATACATGAACTCCTCAAACTATGGTCATCACCGGTAAGTATCCCGATTATTGTCACTTCGGGGTTAATGGCTCATAACACATAATAGGTGACTATAGACTTGCAAGATAGGATCAAGAACTCTCATATATTGATGAAAACATAATAGGTTCAGATCTAAAATCATGGCACTCGGGCCCTAGTGAGAAGCATTTAGCATAGCAAAGTCATAGCAACATCAACCTCAGAACATAGTGGATACTAGGGATCAAACCCTAACAAAACTAAATCGATTGCATGATAAATATCATCCAACCCATCACCGTCCAGCAAGCCTATGATGGAATTACTCACGCACAGCGGTGAGCATCATGAAATTGGTGATGGAGGATGGTTGATGATGATGATGGCGACGGATTCCCCTCTCCGGAGCCCCGAACGGACTCCAGATCAGCCCTCCCGAGAGGTTTTAGGGCTTGGCGGCGGCTCCGTATCGTAAAACGCGGTGAATCCTTCTCTCTGATTTTTTATCCCCGAAACCAAATATATAGAGTTGGAGTTGAGGTCGGAGGAGCTCCAGGGGGCCCATGAGGTAGGGGGCGCGCCCTATGGGGGGCAGGCGCGCCACCCACCCTCGTGGACAGGTGGTGGGCCCCCTGGCTTTCATATTTAGCAAGGATTTTTTTATTATTTCTGAAAAGATGTTCCGTGAAGTTTCAGGTCATTCCGAGAACTTTCGTTTCTGCACATAAATAACACCATGGTAATTCTGCTGAAAACAGCGTCAGTCCGGGTTAGTTCCATTCAAATCATGCAAGTTAGAGTCCAAAACAAAGGCAAAAGTGTTTGGAAAAGTAGATACGGCGGAGACGTACCAACTCCCCCAAGCTTAAACCTTTTCTTGTCCTCAAGCAATTCAGTTGACAAACTGAAAGTGATAAAGAAAAACTTTTACAAACTCTGTTTGCTCTTGTTCTTGTAAATATGTAAAGCCAGCATTCAAGTTTTCAGCAAAGATTATGAACTAACCACATTCACAATAACGCATAGGTCTCATTTTTACTCATATCAATGGCATACTCAACTAGCAAGCAATAATAATAAATCTCGGATGGCAACACTTTCTCAAAACAATCATAATATGATATAACAAGATGGTATCTCGCTAGCCCTTTCTAAGACCGCAAAACATAAATGCAAAGCACCTTTAAAGATCAAGGACTGACTAGACATTGTAATTCATGGTAAAAGAGATCCAGTCAAGTCATACTCAATGTAAACTAACAGTAATGAATGCAAATGACAGCGGTGCTCTCCAACTGGTGCTTTTTAATAAGAAGATGATGACTCAACATGAAAGTAAATAGATAGGCCCTTCGCAGAGGGAAGTAGGGATTTGTAGAGGTGCTAGAGCTTGATTTTGAAACAGAGGTGAATAATATTTTGAGCAGTATACTTTCATTGTCAACATAACAACCAAGAGATGGCAATATCTTCCATGCTACACACATTATAGGCGGTTCCCAAACAGAATGGTAAAATTTATACTCTCCCTCCACCAACAAGCATCAATCCATGGCTTGCTCGAAACAACGAGTGCCTCCAACTAACAAGAGTCCCAGAGGGAGTTTTGTTTGCAATTATTTTGATTTAATTTGCATAAAGCATGGGACTGGGCATCCCGGTGACCAGCCACTTTCTCGTGAGTGAGGAGCGGAGTCCACTCCTCTTGAGAATAACCCGCCTAACATGGAAGATACAGACAGCCCTAGTTTATACATGAGCTATTCGAGCATACAAAACAGGATATTTATTTGAAGGTTTAGAGTTTGGCACATACAAATTTACTTCGAACGGCAGGTAGATACCGTATATAGGTAGGTATGGTGGACTCATATGGAATAACTTTGGGGTTTATGGAGTTGGATGCACAAGCAGTATTCCCTCTTAGTACAGGTGAAGGCTAGCAAAAGACTGGGAAGCGACCAACTAGAGAGCGACAACAGTCATGAACATGCATTAAAATTAATCAACACCGAATGCAAGCATGAGTAGGATATAATACACCATGAACATAAATATCGTGAAGGCTATGTTGATTTGTTTCAACTACATGCGTGAACATGCGCCAAGTCAAGTCACTTAAATCATTCAGAGGAGGATACCACCCTATCATACCACATCATAACCATTTTAATAGCATGTTGGCATGCAAGGTAAACCATTATAAGCTCCTAGCTAATCAAGCATGGCACAAGAAACTATGATCTCTACTTGTCATTGCAAACATGTTTATCCATAATAGGCTGAATCAGGAACGATGAACTAACCATATTTACAAAAATAAGAGAGGTCGAGTTCATACCAGCTTTTCTCATCTCAGTCAGTCCATCATATATCATCATAATTGCCTTTCACTTGCACGACCGAATGTGTGAATAATGATAATAGTGCACGTGCATTGGACTAAGTTGGAATCTACAAGCATTCAATAAACAGGAGAAGACAAGGCAATATGGGCTCTTTTGTCAGATCAACAATAATGCATATAAGAGCTACTTCCACAATTTAATCATGGTCTTCTCCTATTGACCCCCAAAGAAAAGAAATAAAACTATTTACACGGGAAAGCTCCCAACAAGCAAAATAAGAACATGAAATCATTTTGGGTTTTCTTTTTAATTCCTCCTACGAGTGCCTAGGGCCTATATCATGCATCAAAACTACTTTTGACCATATAAATTTGACATGCGAGCTCAAGAACAGGGTCACCTAAGCAGCAAAAATTTGCAATGAATAAAACACTAGAACAAAAACTAATTGGACCAATGGAGGAGTCACATACCAAGGAACAATGTCCCCAAGCAGTTTTGTGAGAGGTCCTTTGAGCAAGGAGATCGAAAATGGCAGCAAAGTGAGCTTGGACTCGGGTTTGAGCTGGATATTCGTGTTTGTGGGACGAAGAAGGAGTGTATGGGTGCAAGGATAAGTGGAAGAGGGTCACCGTGGGCCCACGAGGCAGGGGGCGCGCCCAGGGGGGTAGGGCACGCCCTCCACCCTCGTGGCCAGGTGGATGACCCCCCTGCTATGTTCTCGGTGCCAAATATTCTCAAATATTCCAGAAAAAATCATATTTAAATTTCGGGGCATTTGGAGAACTTTTATTTTTCGCGGTATTTTTATATTGCACGGATAAATCAGATAACAGATAGAAAAATACTATTTTTATTTTATTTAATATAAATAACAGGAAGTAAAAGGAGGGTACAGAAGGTTGTGCCTTCTAGTTTCATCCATCTCATGCTCATCAAAAGGAATCCACTAACAAGGTTGATCAAGTCTTGTTAACGAACTCATTCCGAATAACATGGAACCGGAGAAATTTCGAATAACACTATGTTACCTCAACGGGGATATGCACATCCCCAATAATAAGAATATCATATTTCTTCTTGACAGTAGGAAGGGGAAATTCAAAACCTCCAAATATAATCGATGGAATTTTTCCAATAGAGTTGATACTATGAACTTGAGGTTGTTTCCTCAGAAAGTGTACCGTGTGCTCATTACCATTAACATGAAAAGTGACATTGCCTTTAGTGCAATCAATAACAGCCCCTGAAGTATTCAAAAAGGGTCTTCCAAGAATAATAGACATACTATCGTCCTCGGGAATATCAAGAATAACAAAGTCCGTTAAAATAGTAACGTTTGCAACTACAACAGGCACATCCTCACAAATACCGACAGGTATAGCAGTTGATTTATCAGCCATTTGCAAAGATATTTCACTAGGTGTCAACTTATTCAAATCAAGTCTACGATATTTAGAGAGAGGCATAACACTAACACCGGCTCCAAGATCACATAAAGCAGTTTTAACATAGTTTCTTTTAATGGAGCATGGTATAGTTGGTACACCGGGATCTCCAAGTTTCTTTGGTATTCCACCCTTAAAAGTATAATTAGCAAGCATGATGGAAATTTCAGCTTCCGGTATCTTTCTTTTATTTGTAATAATATCTTTCATTTACTTAGCATAAGGATTGCTTTTGAGCATATCAATCAATTGCATACGCAAAAAGATAGGTCTAATCCTTTCAGCAAAGCGCTCAAAATCCTCATCATCCTTTTTCTTGGATGGTTTGGGAGGAAAAAGGCATGGGTTTCTGAACCCAAGGTTCTCTTTCCTTACCGTGTTTCCTAGCAACAAAGTCTTTCTTATCATAACGTTGATTCTTTGATTGTGGGTTATCAAGATCAATGATATGTCCATTTTGCATCATCCTTTTTTATCGATATTTATTGCATTATGGACTGTTATTTCACTTTATGTCACAATACTTATGGCTATTCTCTCTTATTTTACAAGGTTTACATAAAGAGGGAGAATGCCGGCAGCTGGAATTCTGGGCTAGAAAAGGAGCAAATATTAGAGACCTATTCTGCGCAACTCCAAAAGTCCTGAAACTCCACGGAACGTCTTAAAATAAATAAAGAAAAATCCTCGCCAAAGATGAAGGCCAGGGGGCCCACACCCTGCTCACGAGGGTGGGGGCGCCCCCCTAGGGCGCCCCCTACCTCATGGGCCCCCTGGTGGCTCTCCAACGTCCATCTTCTCCTATATGAAGTCTTTCAATGAGAAAAAAATAAGAAGGAACTTTTCGGGATGAGACTCCGCCGCCACGAGGCGGAACCTTGGCGGATCCAATCTAGAGCTCCGGCAGAGCTGTTCTGCCGGGGAAACTTCCCTCCTGGAGGGGGAAATCATCACCATCGTCATCACTAATGCTCCTCTCATTGGGAGAGGGCAATCTCCATCAACATCTTCACCAGCACCATCTCATCTCCAAACCCTAGTTCATCTCTTGTATCCAATTCTTGTCTCAAAGTCCGGGATTGGTGCTAGTAGGTTGCTAGTAGTGTTGATTACTCATTGTAGTTGATGCTAGTTGGTTTATTTGGTGGAAGATCATATGTTCAGATCCTATATGCATATTATACCCCTCTGATTATGAACATCAATATGCTTTGTGAGTAATTACGTTTTTTCCTGAGGACAAGGGAGAAGTCTTGCTATTAGTAGTCATGTGAATTTGGTATTCGTTTGATATTTTGATAAGATGTATGTTGTCTAGCCTCTAGTGGTGTTATGTGAACGTCGACTACATAACACTTCACCATTATTTGGGCCTAGAGGAAGGCATTGGGAACTAATAAGTAGATGATGGGTTGCTAGAGTGACAGAAGCTTAAACCCTAGTTTATGCGTTGCTTCATAGGGGGCTGATTTTGATCCACATGTTTCATGCTATGGTTAGGTTTACCTTAATACTTTTATTGTAGTTGCGGATGCTTGCAATAGAGGTTAATCATAAGTGGGATGCTTGTTCAAGTAAGAACAGCACCCAAGCACCGGTCGACCCACATATCAAATTATCAAAGTATCAAAAACGAATCATATGAACGTGATGAAAACTAGCTTGATGATATTCCCATGTGTCCTCGGGAGCGCTTTTCCTTATAGAAGAGTTTGTTCGGGCTTGTCCTTTGCTACAAAAAGGATTGGGCCACCTTGCTGCACTTTATTTACTTTTGTTACTTATTGCTCGTTACAATTTATCTTATCATAAAACTATCTGTTACCACTTATTTCAGTACTTGCAGAGAATACCTTGCTGAAAACCGCTTATCATTTCCTTCTGCTCCTCGTTGGGTTCGACACTCTTACTTATCGAAAGGACTATGATAGATCCCCTATACTTGTGGGACATCAAGACTCTTTTCTGGCGCCGTTGCCGGGGAGTGTAGCGCCTTTGGTAGGTGGAATTTGGTAAGGAAAAATTTATATAGTGTGCTGAAATTTACTGTCACTTGTTACTATGGAAAGTAATTCTCTGAGGGGCTTGTTCGGGGTATCTTCACCCCGTCCAGTAGAGCAAAGAGTTGCTCCTCAACCTAATGAACCTATTGAAAATGGAACTCTTTTTGAATTTCCTTCGGGTATGATGGAAAAACTGCTAGCTAACCCTTTTACAGGAGATGGAACAAAGCATCCTGATGAGCACTTAATATATGTGGATGAAGTTTGTGGATTATTTAAGCTTGCAGGTATACCCGATGATGTTGCTAAGAAGAAGGACTTCCCTTTATCTTTGAAGGGAGACACATTGATATGGTATAGGCTATGTGATGATATGAGATCATGGGACTATAAAAGATTGAAATTGGAATTTCATCAAAAGTATTACCCTATGCATCTTGTTCATCGTGATCGCAATTATATATATATAATTTCTGGCCTCGCGAAGGAGAAAGCATCGCTCAAGCTTGGGGGAGGCTTAAATCAATGTTATATTCATGCCCCAATCATGAGCTCTCAGGAGAAATGATTATTCAAAATTTATATGCTCGACTTTCTGATAACAATCGCACCATGCTCGATACTTCTTGTGCTGGCTCTTTTATGATGAAGACTATTGAATTCAGATGGAATTTATTGGATAGAATTAAACGCAACTCTGAAGATTGGGACTTCGACGAAGGTAAGGAGTCAGGTATGACACCTAAGTTTGATCGTGTTAAATCTTTTATGGACACCGATATTTTCCGTAAGTTTAGCACTAAATATGGACTTGACTCTGAGATAGTAGCTTCTTTCTGTGAATCTTTTGCTACTTATGTTGATCTCCCTAAGGAGAAGTGGTTTAAGTATCATCCTCCCATAGAAGTAAAAGTAGTTGCATCTATTAAAGTTGAAGAAAAGACTATCACTTATAATGATCCTATTGTTCCTACTGCTTATGTTGAGAAACCACCTTTCCCTATTAGAGTAAAGGATCATGCTAAAGCTTCAACTGTTGTTCGTAAAAGCAATATTAGAACTTGTACACCTCCTGAGCAAGTTAAAGTAGAACCTAATATTGCTATTGTTAAAGATCTCTTGTCTGATAATATTGATGGGCATGTTATTCAGTTCGAAGGTGAAACTGCTAGAATAGCTAAACCTTGTGCTAAAGATAAACATAGACTTGTGGTAGGCGTGCCTGTTATTTCTATTAAACTAGGAGATCATTGTTATCATGGCTTATGTGATATGGGTGCTAGTGCTAGTGTTATACCTTATGACTTGTATAAAGAAATCAAGCATGAAATTGCACCTGCTGAAATAGAAGATATTGATGTCACAATTAAACTTGCCAATAGAGATACTATTTCAGCCATGGGAATTGTTAGAGATGTTGAAGTCTTGTGTGGGAAAACTAAATATCCTGCTGATTTTCTTGTTCTTACTTCTCCGCAAGATAGCTTTTGTCCCATTATATTTGGTAGACCCTTCTTGAACACTGTTAATGCTAGGATAGATTGCGAAAAGAATGTTGTTACTATTGGCTTGGATGATATGGTTCATGAGTTTAATTTCTCTAAATTTAGTAAACAACATCGTGAGGAAGAATTACCTAGTAAAGATGAAATTATTGGTCTTGCTTCTATTGTCGTACCTCCTAGTGATCCTTTAGAACACTATTTGCTAGACCATGAAAATGATATGTTCATGAATGAAAGAAGGGAAATAGATGAAGTATTCTTTAAACAGGAACCTATTCTGCAACACAATTTGCCTGTTAAAATTTTAGGGGATCCTCCTCCACCCAAGGGTGATCCCGTGTTTGAGTTTAAACCTTTGCCTGATAATCTTAAATATGCTTATCTTGATGAAAAGAAGATATATCCTGTTATTATTAGTGCTAACCTTTCAGAGCATGAAGAAGAAAGATTATTGAAAACTCTGAAGAAGCATCGTGCTGCTATTGGATATACTCTTGATGATCTTAAGGGCATTAGTCCCACTCTATGTCAACATAAAATAAATTTGGAAGCATATGCCAAACCAGTTCGTGATCCTCAACGATGTCTGAATCCTAAAATGAAAGAAGTGGTAAGAAAAGAAATACTCAAGCTTCTGGAGGCAGGTATAATTTATCCCGTTACTGATAGTCAGTGAGTAAGTACTGTCCATTGTGTCCCTAAGAAGGGAGGTATTACTGTTGTTCCTAACGATAAAGATGAATTGGTTCCACAAAGAATTATCACAGGTAATAGGATGGTAATTGATTTCCGCAAATTAAATAAGGCTACTAAGAAAGATCATTACCCCTGACCTTTTATTGATCAAATGCTAGAAAGATTATGCAAACATACACACTATTGCTTCCTAGATGGTTATTTTGGTTTCTCTCAAATACCTGTGTCGGCTAGAGATCAATCAAAGACTACTTTTACATGCCCTTTTGGTACTTTTGCTTATAGACGTATGCCTTTTGGTTTATGTAATGCACCTGCTACCTTTCAAGGATGCATGATGGCTATATTCTCTGACTTTTGTGAAAAGATTTGTGAGGTTTTCATGGATGACTTTTCCGTCTATGGTTCCTCCTTTAATGATTGCTTGAGCAATCTTGATCGAGTTTTGTAGAGATTTGAAGAAACTAATCTTGTCTTGAATTGGGAAAAGTGCCACTTTATGGTTAATGAAGGTACTGTCTTGGGGCACAAAGTTTCTGAAAGAGGTATTGAAGTTGATAAAGCCAAGGTTGATGCTATTGAAAAGATGCCATGTCCCAAGGACATCAAAGGTATAAGAAGTTTCCTTGGGCATGCCGATTTTTACAAGAGGTTCATTAAGGACTTTTAAAAAATCTCTCGGCCTCTAACTAATGTATTGCAAAAAGATATACCATTTGTCTTTGATGATGATTGTGTAGAAGCATTTGAAACACTTAAGAAAGCATTAGTCTCTGCACCTGTTGTTCAGCCACCTGATTGGAATTTACCCTTTGAAATTATGTGTGATGCTAGTGATTATGCTGTAGGTGATGTTCTAGGGAAAAGAGTTGATAAGAAATTAAATGTTATTCACTATGCTAGTAAGACCCTAGACAATGCTCAAAGAAATTATGCTACTACTGAAAAAGAGCTTTTAGCAGTTGTATTTACTTGTGATAAGTTCAGACCTTATATTGTTGATTCTAAAGTAACTATTCACACTGATCATGCTGCTATTAAATACCTTATGGAAAAGAAAGACGCTAAACCTAGACTTATTAGATGGGTTCTCTTGCTACAAGAATTTGATTTGCATATTGTTGATAGAAAGGGAGCTGAGAACCCCGTTGCAGACAACTTGTCTAGGTTAGAGAATGTTCTTGATGACCCACTACCTATTAATGATAACTTTCCTGATGAACAATTAAATGTTATAAGTACTTCTCGTAGTACTCCATGGTATGCTGATTATGCTAATTATATTGTTGCTAAGTTTATACCACCTAGCTTCACATACCAGCAAAAGAAAAAGTTTTTCTATGACTTGAGACATTACTTTTGGGATGACCCACATCTTTATAAAGAAGGAGTAGATGGTGTTATTAGACGTTGTGTACCTGAGCATGAACAGGAACAGATCCTACGCAAGTGTCATTCCGAGACTTATGGAGGACACCACGCTGGAGATAGAACTGCACATAAGGTATTGCAATCTGGTTTTTATTGGCCTACTCTCTTCAAGGATGCCCGTAAGTTTGTCTTGTCTTGTGATGAATGTCAAAGAATTGGTAATATTAGTAGACGTCAAGAAATGCCTATGAATTATTCACTTGTTATTGAACCATTTGATGTTTGGGGCTTTGATTATATGGGACCTTTTCCTGCCTCTAATGGATACACACATATTTTAGTTGCTGTTGATTATGTTACTAAGTGGGTAGAAGCTATTCCAACTAGTAGTGCTGATCATAACACTTCTATTAAAATGCTTAAAGAAGTTATTTTTCCGAGGTTTGGAGTCCCTAGATATTTAATGACTGATGGTGGTTCACACTTTATTCATGGTGCCTTCCGTAAAATGCTTGCTAAATATGATGTTAATCATATAATTGCATCTCCTTATCACCCACAGTCTAGTGGTTAAGTAGAGTTGAGCAATAGAGAGCTCAAATTAATTTTTTAAAAGATTGTTAATAGGTCTAGAAAGAATTGGTCCAAAAAATTGATGATGCGTTATGGGCTTATAGAACTGCATATAAAAATCCTATGGGTATGTCTCCGTATAAAATGGTTTATGGAAAAGCATGTCACTTACCTCTCGAACTAGAACATAAGGCATATTGGGCTATTAAAGAGCTTAACTATGATTTTAAACTTGCCGGTGAGAAGAGGTTATTTGATATTAGCTCACTTGATGAATGGAGAACCCAAGCTTATGAAAATGCCAAGTTGTTTAAAGAAAAAGTTAAAAGATGGCATGACAAAAGGATACAAAAGCGTGAGTTTAATGTAGGTGATTATGTATTGCTATACAACTCTCATTTAAGATTTTTTGCAGGAAAACTCCTTTCTAAATGGGAAGGCCCCGACGTTATCGAGGAGGTCTATCGTTTTGGTGCCATAAAAATCAACAACTTTGAAGGCACAAATCCGAAGGTGGTAAACGGTCAAAGAATTAAACATTATATCTCAGGTAATCCCATAAATGTTGAAACCAATATTATTGAAACCGTAACCCTGGAGGAATACATAAGAGACACTTTCCGAAACGTTTCAGATTCCAAAAAGGAATAGGTATGTGGTATGGTAAGTAAACTGACTCCAAAACAATTTTTAAGGCAATATTTCTCCATTTTGGAATATTTAGAAAAATAGAAAAATAAGTAGCAGTCCGGGAAGGACATGAGTGCCCCACAAGGGTGGTGGGCGCGCCCTACCCCTCTGGGCGCCCCCTACCTCGTGTGCCTTCCGGACTCCGTTTTCTTGCACGTTACATATTTTGGTTGGTAAAAATTCATTATATATTATCCCGAAGGTTTTGACTCCCGTATCACGAAAATTTCCTCTGTTTTTTGTTTTCGAGCTGTTGCTGCTGCAGATTAGAGCAAGATGTCTTCTCAAGAGTCAATCGGGGAGAGCCGGGTATCCAATCCGGCACCGGAACCAAGGGCAAGCAGCGACGCTGACCACTTTGGGCCAGCAACGGAGGAAGGGATGGAGGCTGACTTGATGAGAGTAGATGCCATGGAGGATCAAGAAGTCACCTCTCATCTCCGAGCTCGGTTCAAGATGGGGGAACTACAGAGCTCAGCTATTCCAAACTCAGTTATCCCCTCTAATGTTAGATTTCTTTCTTATGAAAATATGAAGAGGAGTGTCACTTGTTCCCCCGCAGCTATGCAACACCCTTGGGTGCAAGGAGCTTTAGCTGTCACAGGAAAGCTTCGTAAGGAAATAATGGACCTCAAACAGCAAGTCAATAAGCTCGAGGAGGAGAACCGCATCCTGAGGGGAATCATCGCCAAGAATATTACACCGACAACAAAGAATGAGACATAATCACATGGGTATGGGCACTCCCCTTGGCAACTGCCAAGCTTGGGGGAGGTGCCCCGGTATCGTATCACAATCACAACTCCTATCTTTACCGTTTTTCTTAGTTCGATCCTATTAGAAGTATCTTGATCTAGTAGAATAAAGTTTATGGCATGATCTAGTTTTGAGTTTGCTTTATGATCTCTATTTGTAATTGAGTCCGTGAGCTATATATATAATAAAGATTAGTGTTGAGTCAAGGGCTTGATTATTTTGCCATGATCTTGGGTGAATAAGAGAAAGAAGAAAAGAATAAAAAGAAACGAAAAGTTCATATTGATCTTATTTAGAGTAATGACTTCACATAGAAAGAGTATGATGATTAAAAGTTGTTGGGAGTTGGCAGACATAGCTTTGGTCATTGTTGCGATTAATAGGAAGTAATAAGGAAAGAGAGGTTTTCACATATAGATATATTATCATTGACATCTTTTATGATTGGGAGCACTCATTAAAATATGACATGCTAAAGAGTTGATGTTGGACAAAGAAGACAACGTAATGAGTTATGTCTTTCTTATATCTGAGATAAAGTATGTTGTCATGGATCCTCTAACTTGTTGAGCTTGCCTTTCCCCCTCATGCTAGCCAAATTCTCAGCACCAAGTAGAAATACTACTTGTGCTTCCAAATACCCTTAAACCAGCTTTTCCATGAGAGTCCACCATATCTACCTATGGATTGAGTAAGATCCTTCAAGTAAGTTGTCATCTGTGCAAAGCAATAAAAATTGCTCTAAATATGTATGATTGATTGGTGTGGGAGAAATAAGCTTTATACGATCTTGTGATGTGGAAGTAATAAAAGCGACGGACTGCATAATAAAGGTTCATATCACAAGGGGCAATATAAAGTGACATTCTTTCGCATTGAGATTTTTTGCATCCAACCATAAAAGCGCATGGCAACCTCTGCTTCCCTCTGCGAAGGGCCTATCCTTTATTATTATCTTCTACCTTATGCAAGAGTCATGGTGATCTTCACCTTTTCTTTTTTATTTTATCCTTTGGTAAGCTCAGCATGTTGGAAAGAACATGATATATATATCTAATTGGATGTAGGGGAACATGAACCATTATTGTTGACATTACCCTTGAGGTAAAAGGTTGTGGGGAAAAACTATAAGCCCCTATCTTTCTCTGTGTCTGATTAAAACTCCGTAATCATAAGTATTGCGTGAGTGTTAGCAATTATGAAGGCCGAGATGATAGTTGAGTATGTGGACTTGCTTTTTAGCTCTGACATAGACTCTTTCCGATGTTATGATAAATTGCAATTGCTTCAATGACTAAGATTATAGTTTGTCATAGCCCAATAAGGTTTATGATTTATACTTTTGCATTGTGAATAGATCATCACTTGAACATAAGTAATCATATGACAAAATCTATATATGTTGCTGTTTTGAGAATAATCATGATGCCTTCATGTCCGTATTTTATTTTTATCGATGCCTCTACCTCTAAACATGAGGACATATTTATTGTTATCGGCTTTCCTCTTGAGGACAAGCAAGGTCTAAGCTTGGGGGAGTTGATACGTCCATTTTGCATCATGCTTTTATATCGATATTTATTGCATTATGGACTGTTATTTCACTTTATGTCACAATACTTATGGCTATTCTCTCTTATTTTACAAGGTTTGCATAAAGAGGGAGAATGCCGACAACTAGAATTCTGGGCTGGAAAAGGAGCAAATGTTAGAGACCTATTCTGCGCAACTCCAAAAGTCCTGAAACTCCACGGAACGTCTTAAAATAAATAAAGAAAAATCCTCGCCAAAGATGAAGGCCAGGGGGCCCACACCCTGCTCACGAGGGTGGGGGGCGCCCCCCCTAGGGCGCACCCCTACCTCGTGGGCCCCCTGGTTGCTCTCCGACGTCCATCTTCTCCTATATGAAGTCTTTCGATGACAAAAAAATAAGAAGGAACTTTTCGGGACGAGACTCCGCCGCCACGAGGTGGAACCTTGGCGGATCTAATCTAGAGTTCCGGCAGAGCTGTTCTGCCAGGGAAACTTCCCTCCCGGAGGGGGAAATCATCACCATCATCATCACCAACGCTCCTCTCATCGGGAGAGGGCAATCTCCATCAACATCTTCACCAGCACCATCTCATGTCCAAACCCTAGTTCATCTCTTGTATCCAATTCTTGTCTCAAAGTCCGGGATTGGTGCCAGTAGGTTGCCAGTAGTGTTGATTACTCATTGTAGTTGATGCTAGTTGGTTTATTTGGTGGAAGATCATATGTTCAGATCCTATATGCATATTATTACCCCTCTGATTATGAACATGAATATGCTTTGTGAGTAATTACGTTTGTTCCTGAGGACAAGGGAGAAGTCTTGCTATTAGTAGTCATGTGAATTTGGTATTCGTTTGATATTTTGATAAGATGTATGTTGTCTAGCCTCTAGTGGTGTTATGTGAACGTCGACTACATAACACTTCACCATTGTTTGGGCCTAGAGGAAGGCATTGGGAAGTAATAAGTAGATGATGGGTTGCTAGAGTGACAGAAGCTTAAACCCTAGTTTATGCGTTGCTTCGTAAGGGGCTGATTTGGATCCACATGTTTCATGCTATGGTTAGGTTTACCTTAATACTTTTGTTGTAGTTGCGGATGCTTGCAATAGAGTTTAATCATAAGTGGGATGCTTGTTCAAGTAAGAATAGCACCCAAGCACCGGTCCACCCACATATCAAATTATCAAAGTATCGAACGCGAATCATATGAACGTGATGAAAACTAGCTTGACGATATTCCCATGTGTCCTCGGGAGCGCTTTTCCTTATATAAGAGTTTGTTCTAGATTGTCCTTTGTTACAAAAAGGATTGGGCCACCTTGCTGCACTTTATTTACTTTTGTTACTTATTGCTCGTTACAATTTATCTTATCATAAAACTATCTGTTACCACTTATTTCAGTACTTGCAGAGAATACCTTGCTGAAAACCGCTTATCATTTCCTTCTGCTCCTCGTTGGGTTCGACACTCTTACTTATCGAAAGGACTACGATAGATCCCCTATACTTGTGGGTCATCAATCAACAGCAAGTTCAATTTCTATATCATTATCATTACTAGGTTGAGCATCATCATGAACATTATCATTAGCATTATCACCAGTTTCAGGTTCATTACCAGATTGTGTTTCAGCATCAGAAATAGAAATGTCATTTGGATTTTCAGGTGTTTCAGTAATAGGTTCACTAGAAGCATGCAAAGTCCTATCATTTTTATTTTTCTTCCTTTTAGAAGGACTAGGTGCATCTATATTATTTCTCTGAGAATCTTGCTCAATTCTCTTAGGGTGGCCTTCAGGATACAAAGGTTCCTGAGTCATTTTACCACCTCTAGTCATAACTCTAACAACATTATCATTATTCTTGCTATTCAATTCATTGAGCAAATCATTTTGAGCTTTAAGTACTTGTTCTACTTGAGTGGTAACCATAGAAGCATGTTTACTAATAAGTTTAAGTTCACCTTTGACATTAGCCATATAATCACCCAAGTGTTCAAGCATATTTGAATTGTATTTCAATTGTCTACCAAAATAAGCATTAAAATCTTCTTGTTTAGCCATAAATTTATCAAACTCATCTAAGCATGGGCTAGCAAACTTAGTAAATGGAATTTCAGCGTTATCATATCTATAGAGAGAATTTACCTTTACTACTACATGTGTCGGGTTATCAAGACCATGAGTTTCTTCAATAGGTAATGGATTAAGATCATATGTTTCTTCAACAGGCGGTAAGTTAAGACCGTGTATTTCTTCAATAGGAGGTAAATTCTTAACATCTTCAGCTTTAATACTTTTTTCTTTCATAGATTTCTTTGCCTCTTGCATATCTTCAGGACTGAGAAATAGAATACCCCTGTTCTTCGGAGTTGGTTTAGGAATAGGCTCAGGAGTTGGTTCAGGAAGTGTCCAATTATTTTCATTTGCCAACATATTATTCAATAGAATTTCAGCTTCATCCGGTGTTCTTTCCCTGAAAATAGAACCAGCACAACTATCCAGGTAATCTCTGGAGGCATCGGTTAGTCCATTATAAAAGATATCAAGTATTTCATTTTTCTTAAGAGGATGATCAGGCAAAGCATTAAGTAATTAGAGAAGCCTCCCCCAAGCTTGTGGGAGACTCTCTTCTTCAATTTGCACAAAATTGTATATATCCCTTAAAGCAACTTGTTTCTTATGAGCAGGGAAATATTTAGAAGAGAAGTAATAAATCATATCCTGGGGACGACGCACACAACTAGGATCAAGAGAATTAAACCATATCTTAGCATCACCCTTTAACGAGAACGGAAATATTTTAAGGATATAAAAGTAGCGAGTTCTCTCATCATTAGTGAAAAGGGTGGCTATATCATTTAATTTAGTAAGATGTGCCACAACAGTTTCAGATTCATAGCCATGAAAAGGATCAGATTCAACCAAAGTAATTATATCAGGATCAACAGAGAATTCATAATCCTTATCAGTAACACAGATAGGTGAAGTAGCGAAAGCAGGGTCAGGTTTCATTCTAGCATTAAGAGATTGCTGCTTCCATTTAGCTAATAACCTCTTGAGTTCATATCTATCTTTGCAAGCTAAAATAGCTAAAGAAGCATCTTTATCAAAAACATAACCCTTAGGAATAACAGGTGAGTCTTCATCATCACTTTCATCAGTATTATCAGATTCAATATTTTCACTCTCTCTAACCCTAGCAAGTTGTTCATCAAGAAATTCACCAAGTGGCACCGTACTATCAAGCATAGAAGTAGTTTCATCATAAGTATCATGCATAGCAGAAGTGGCATCATCAATAACATGCGACATATCAGAACGAATAGTAGAAGCAGGTTTAGGTGTCGCAAGCTTACTCAAAACAGAAGGTGAATCAAGTGCAGAGCTAGATGGCAGTTCCTTACCTCCCCTCGTAGTTGAGGGATAAATCTTGGTTTTTGGATCTCTCAAGTTCTTCATAATGATAAGCATATATAAATCCCAAGTCACTCAAAGAATAGAGCTATGCTCCCCGGCAACGGCGCCAGAAAATAGTTTTAATAACCCACAAGTATAGGGGATCGCAACAGTTTTCGAGGGTAGAGTATTCAACCCAAATTTATTGATTCGACACAAGGGGAGCCAAAGAATATTCTCAAGTATTAGCAGCTGAGTTGTCAATTCAACCACACCTGGAAACTTAATATCTGCAGCAAAGTATTTAGTAGCAAAGTAATATGATAGTAGTGGTAACGGTAGCAAAAGGTAACGGTAGCAAAAGTAATGTTTTTGGTATTTTGTAGTGATGATAGCAATAGCAACAGAAAAGTAAATAAGCGAAGAACAATATATGGAAATCTCGTAGGCAATGGATCAGTGATGGAGAATTATGTCAGATGCGGTTCATCATGTAGCAGTCATAACCTAGGGTGACACAGAACTAGCTCCAATTCATCAATGTAATGTAGGCATGTATTCCGAATATAGTCATACATGCTTATGGAAAAGAACTTGCATGGCATCTTTTGTCCTACCCTCCCGTGGCAGCGGGGTCCTAATGGAATCTAAGGGATATTAAGGCCTGCTTTTAATAGAGTACCGGAACAAAGCATTAGCACATAGTGAATACATGAACTCCTCAAACTATGGTCATCACCGGTAAGTATCCCGATTATTGTCACTTCGGGGTTAATAGATCATAACACATAATAGGTGACTATAGACTTGCAAGATAGGATCAAGAACTCTCATATATTGATGAAAACATAATAGGTTCAGATCTGAAATCATGGCAATCAGGCCCTAGTGACAAGCATTAAGCATAGCAAAGTCATAGCAACATCAATCTCAGAACATAGTGGATACTTGGGATCAAACCCTAACAAAACTAACTCGATTACATGATAAATCTCATCCAACCCATCACCGTCCAGCAAGCCTACGATGGAATTACTCACGCACGGCGGTGAACATCATGAAATTGGTGATGGAGGATGGTTGATGATGACGATGGCGACGGATTCCCCTCTCCGGAGCCCCGAACGGACTCCAAATCAGCCCTCCTGAGAGGTTTTAGCTCTTGGCGGCGGCTCCATATCGTAAAACGCGATGAATCCTTCTCTTTGATTTTTTTTCTCCTCGAAACAAAATATATAGAGTTGGAGTTGAGGTTGGAGGAGCCCCAGGGGGCCCATGAGGTAGGGGGCGCGCCCTAGGGGGGTAGGCGCGCCCCCACCCTCGTGGACAGGTGGTGGGCCCCTTGGCCTTCATCTTTTGCAAGGATTTTTTATTATTTCTGAAAAGATGTTCCATGAAGTTTCAGGTCATTCCGAGAACTTTTGTTTCTGCACATAAATAACACCATGGTAATTCTGCTGAAAACAGCGTCAGTCCAGGTTAGTTCCATTCATATCATGCAAGTTAGAATCCAAAACAAGGGCAAAAGTGTTTGGAAAAGTAGATATGACGGATACGTATCACTCCTGACCTTCGTCGAGGTCCCAATATTCAGAGTTGCATTTAATTCTTTCCAATAAATCTCATTTGAATTCAATAGTCTTCATCATAAAAGAACTAGTACAAGAAGTATCGAGCATGGAGCGATTATTGAGAGAAAGCCGAGCATAAATTTTTTGAATAATAATTTCTCTTGAGAGCTCATGATTGGGGCATGAATATAACATTGACTTAAGCCTCCCCCAAGCTTGAGCGATGCTTTCTCCTTCGTGAGGCCAAAAATTATATATATAATTACGATCATGATGAACTAGATGCATAGGATAAAACTTCTGGTGAAATTCCAATTTCAATTGTTTGTAGTTCCATGATCCCATATCATCACATAGCCTAAACCATGTCAATGCCTTTCCCTTCAAAGATAAAGGGAAGAGCTTATTCTTGATAACATCCTCGGGCATACCTGCAAGCTTAAATAATCCACAAACTTCATCCACATAGATTAGCTGCAAATCGGGATGTAATGTTCCATCACCTGTGAAAGCATTAGCTAGCAGTTTCTCTATCATATCCGAAGGAATTTCAAAGTAAACATTTTCAGTAGGTTCAGTAGGTTGAGGAGTGACTCTTTGCTCTACTGGTTGGGGTGAAGATACCCCGAACAAGCCCCTCAAAGGATTATGTTCCATAGTACCAAGTGACAGTAAATTTCAGCACATTATATAAATTTTTCCTTACTAAATTCCACCTACAAAAGGTGCTTCACTCCCTGGCAACGGCGCCAGAAAAGAGTCTTGATGACCCACAAGTATAGGGGATCTATCGTAGTCCTTTCGATAACTAAGAGTGTCGAACCCAACGAGGAGCAGAAGGAAATGATAAGCAGTTTTCAGTAAGGTATTCTCTGCAGACACTAAAATTATCGGTAACAGATAGTTTCTTGATAAGGTAATTTGTAACGGGTAAAAAGTAACAAAAGTAAATAAGGTGCAGCAAGATGGCCCAATCCTTTTTGTAGAAAAATACAAGCCTGTACAAGCTCTTAGATAAAGGAAAGCGCTCCCGAGGACACATGGTAATTATCGTCAAGCTAGTTTTCATCACGTTTATATGATTCGCGTTCGGTACTTTGATAATTTGATATGTGGGTGGACCAGTGCTTGGGCACTACTATTCCTTGGACAAGCATCCCACTTATGATTAACCCCTCTTGCAAGCATCCGCAACTACAAAATAAGTATTAAGGTAAACCTAACCATAGCACGAAACATATGGATCCAAATCAGCCCCTTACGAAGAAACTCATAAACTAGGGTTTAAGCTTCTGTCACTCTAGCAACCCATCATCTACTTATTACTTCTCATTCCTTCCTCTAGGTCCAAACAATGGTGAAGTGTCATGTATTCAACGTTCACATGACACCACTAGAGGAGAGACAACATACATCTCATCAAAATATCGAACAAATACCAAATTCACATGACTACTTATAGCAAGACTTCTCCCATGTCCTCAGGAACAAACGTAACTACTCACAAATCATATTCATGTTCATAATCAGAGGGGTATTAACATGCATAAAGGATATGAACATATGATCTTCCACCAAGTAAACCAACTAGCATCAACTAGAAGGAGTAATCAACACTACTAGCAACCCACAGGCACCAATCTGAGGTTTTGAGACAAAGATTGGATACAAGAGATGAACTAGGGTTTGAGATGAGATGGTGCTGGTGAAGATGTTGATGGAAATTGACACCCCTCCCAATGAGAGGATCGATGGTGATGATTTCCCCCTCCCGGAGGGATGTTTCCCCGGCAGAAAAGCTCCGCTGGAGCCCTAGATTGGTTCCACCAAGGTTCCGCCTCGTGGCGGCAGAGTTTCGTCCCATGAGCTCGCTCATGATTTTTTCTCAGATGAAAGACTTCATATAGCAGAAGATGGGCACCGGAGGCCTGCCAGGGGGCCCATGAGACAGGGGGTAGGGCGCGCCCCCACCCTCATGGCCAGGGTGTGGGCCCCCTCTGGTTGATTCTTTCGCCAGTATTTCTTATATATTCCAAAACATGCTCCCGTGAAGTTTCGGGACTTTTGGAGTTATGTAGAATAGGTCTCTAATATTTGCTCCTTTTCCAGCCCAGAATTCCAGCTGTCGGCATTCTCCCTCTTCATGTAAACCTTGTAATATAAGAGAGAATAGGCATAAGTATTATGACATTATGTGTAACAACAACCCATAATGCAATAAATATCGATATAAAAGCATGATGCACAATGGACGTATCATGCACCAATTTTTGAATTTGAATTACGTGCATTAATGCCTACAAAATGAAAATAATCCCCTAAATATTGTAAATGAACCCGGAAAAGTGTCAAATTTGAACATGGTGATTAGCAGGGTTTATGTTCATCATAGAAAGAAACTCATGGATGAAGGACAAAGGAAATTTGGATTCTCATTCAATCTCGGTGATTTACTATCGCACATGATTCATCTCCGTTTCCTCTGTGAACCGTGTGTTTACACTCACACATGCAAAAGGAAAAGAAAACCCTTGCCCACTTCGTCCCCACTCACTTGCCGTGGACTCCTCCGCAACTCTGCACCCTAAGCTCGACGACTGTTGGCAGCGGGCGTAGGTCGCGCTCCAAACGGCACTAGGTTTCACGTCCAGCGCTTTCCGCCGCCTATCTGCAACGACATTCTAGACTCTGGTCGACTGGGGTTTTCTACGGGATTGGGCCTGGGATTTTTCTCATGAGGTAATCAACTTAATTAGCAAAATATTCACTCATCTCTTATTGTAGTCCGTCCGTCGCTGTTAATTAACTGACGGAAATCGCCGTGGAATCATTTTTGTTCTAGCTGATTCATGGGTGTTCATTCATGTGTGCACAGTGCGAGCACAAATCGGGTAACTATAGTCGTGGCCAGTCGGATCTCACTATTCCGGATGACTTCAGGGAGCGCTCGGTATGTTCAATCTCTGGCCTAAATTTGTGAACACATACCGTCTGTTGCTACATTATCAATATATTTGCATCAAATCTTTGTTACATTATCTATTTTTAACTCTATATTTTTGTACTTTGCTTGCATCTATACATGGATATGTTCTATCAGTTACTTCCATATTTGCATCTTGCTCGGTTATTTCAATATATCTAATTTACGATCTTAATTTTCATTTCAAGCAGTACATCCCTTGCTTTGCAAGAACAAGAGTAGAAGGAAATCTTGGGCTTTACTTTGGTGATGACTCCCAGGATGTCATATTGACAACGCAACATGTATTTACAATGATGGTTAGCGTAAAAATTGATAAAGATGGTCACTCCTATTTAATTGCGGACCTTTGGAGAAAAATGTCTAAGTGTTATGAACTAAAAACTGGCAATAAAATTCTAGTGCGTGCACCATAGCCTGGTCTAATTAATATGGATGTTTACTTCCCCAATGACATCCGCCGATCAAAGTCTGATCGAGGTTAGTGTCCTTTCAACTTTCTCCATGCTGTCATATTACTGTTTAAGCAACCAATTGATCACTATTTAAGCAACCAATTGTGATATCATATTCTGACTCTGTTCCTAGGCAGTAACAAATTATGTTTACCAATTTATGCGCACTATATATTCTTCTGCCATGTTCTGAATAAATAATACCTTTTCACCTTTTAAGGAGGATATGTTGGATGCATAGTGAACGATCTCTATGTTACTAAGCGTACCAAATTTCACTGGAAGGACTTGAAGCATGTAATAAACTTTGTTGATAATCTGACAGAGATAGCACATCCTATGAACGCTGGATTTTGGATGGGATTAATTAGACCTATGATGCACACACTGAACAAGACCAATTGTGTGCACAAAGCGCTGGTAAAAAGTCTTATTTTAATGTTGATGCTCATAAACTATATATATCTTCAATGATATGTTACAATTGTTTTTTATTATACATGTCAACAGAAATTGCCCCTGTAGCCGTTCCTGGATCGATTTCTCGGCTGGTCGAATTACACTTGTGTCTGCTAATAACGCCAAAGTGATTGCAAGGTACTGCATTTCTCGCAAAAATGGAACCATTCAAATTAACAAGTTCTTGCTTCTCGTGGTAATGCATCCATATTGGAAAACCGGAGACATTGTTCTACTCCTGCTCTACCAAGGCACAGAAGGGCTCTTCCTTTTCATTGACGAGATGTCGAGTCGCCGTGATCAAGCTGCTTCCAATGGATAGTTGTGGTTGTTGGCCCTCAGCCTCTTAAAATGTGCTAGTTGCTACTATATATGTTAAGTATGTAGATATGGACCATATGGTTGTTGGCCCTTAACCTCTTAAAATGTGATAGTTGTTACTATGTTAAGTATGTAGATATGGATCATATGGTTGTCAAAACCGTGTTACGAAGATCCTCCTTTTGTCGGATAGTGTAACCACTATATATATGTTACTCAAATGTTGTTACCCAAGTTCATAAATTTTCATGGAAAGTATTAGTATCGTACATGGTTCATTGAGTTTAAGCGTGTGCCCGATGTCCAGAAGGCATTTTCATATTAACTGTCCATATTGCAAATTCACACACATGTTCAAATAAGGAAACGTATGTGTAACATACTAATCATCGCACACGAGTACTCGCAGACGCATCGTGTGCGATACTCCTACCCACTGCAAGCAACTATCTTGCGTTTTTTAAAGTTTTTTTGTACACATAGAATCACACATGAAGTAACTGTATTGATCGTCTGTGTTGTAATTTCTCATCGCAAAGAGTTCATCCGAGTCGGCTATTTGCCACGTATGACACACATCTTGTTTACACGACTCGCTTGTGTTCTTTTGGCTCATCGCAAATAGTTCATCCATGTGAACTGTATGCCGCATATAACACACATCTTGTTAGGTTGAACCGTTTCTATTGTGTTCCCTAATCGAAAACAGTTTGTCCGAGTTAACCGTATGCCGTATATCGCACACACATTGATATGGCTGCCCGTTTAAGTTGTTCTACCTCATTGTAAATAGTTTGAATGAATTAACCGTGTGTCCTGCATCGCACACACATTGTTATGGCTGCCTGTTTCTGTTGTTCTGCCTCATCGCAGACAGTTTGAATGGATTAACCGTATGCCCTGCATCGCACACGCAACTAAAATCTTAACCGTGTTTGATGCAGCCATCATCGCAAACGTTTTGCACCTTTTTTGATGATTTTTACACCACCATTTGCGATTTGCATCGCACATAGTTTCGGCAAAGGGTCTCTGATTGTAGTGTCGCATTAGTTGTCTCCTGCAGTAGTGTATATGATTCACGCTCGACCTTTCGGTCTCAGTGTTCCGAGGCCATATCTGCATATGCTAGGTGTGGGAGTCCTGGATTAGGGGGTCTCCGGACAGCCGGACTATCTCCATTAGTCGGACTGTTAGACTATGAAGATACAAGATTGAAGACTTCGTCTCGTGTCCGGATGGGACTCTACTTGGCGTGGAAGGCAAGCTAGGCAATACGTATATGGATATCTCCTCCTTTGTAACCGACCTTGTGTAACCCTAACCCTCTCCGGTGTCTATATAAACCGGAGGGTTTTAGTCCGTAGGACAACAATCACAACATACAATCATACCGTAGGCTAGCTTCTAGGGTTTAGCCTCTCTGATCTTGTGGTAGATCTACTCTTGTAACACCCATATCTTCAATATTAATCAAGCAGGACGTAGGGTTTTACCTCCATCAAGAGGGCCCGAACCTGGGTAAAACTTCGTGTCCCTTGCCTCCTATTACCATCCCGCCTAGACGCATAGTTCGGGACCCCCTACCCGAGATCTGCCGGTTTTGACACCGACATTGGTGCTTTCATTGAGAGTTCCTCTGTGTCATCGCCGTTAGGCTTGATGGATCCTACTATCATCGGTAGCGATGCAGTCCAGGGTGAGACTTTTCTCCCCGGACAGATCTTCATATTTGGCGGCTTTGCACTGTGGGCTAATTTGCTTGGCCATCTGGAGCAGATTGAAAGCTACGCCCCTGGCCATCAGGTCGGATTTGGAAGTTTGAACTACACGGCCGACATCTGCGGAGACTTGATCTTCGACGGATTCGAGCCACAGCCGGCGCGCCACACTGTCTTGATGGGCATGACCTAGCTCTGCCACCAGAGGGTACTCCAGAGGCCGCACCCACACCAGCTCCGACCCTTAGCTCGGAGCCAGCTGCACCAATCAAGGACGGGTGGCTAGACACCGCCTCAGGGGCTGCAGTCTCAACGGTGATCGAGCCGAACACCAGCATAATCCTCTGCGCAGCCCGTGACTCCAAGGTGTTGGACTCTCCTCCGGACCCCGAACCATCCGCGCCCCTGCCAATCGAATCCGACTGGGCGCCGATCATGGAATTCACCGCTGCGGATATCTTTCAACACTCGCCCTTCGGTGACATTCTGAATTCACTAAGGTCTCTCTCTTTGTCAGGAGAGCCCTGGCCGGATCATGGCCAACAGGACTGGGATGCGGACGACGAAGAAATTCGACGCCCACCCACCACCCACTTTGTAGCCACTGTCGATAATTTAACCGACATGCTCGACTTCAACTCCGAAGACATTGACGGTATGGACGACGATGTAGGAGATGAACATGAACCAGCACATATAGGGCACTGGAAAGCCACCTCGTCGTATGACATATACATGGTGGACACACCCAATGAAGGCAACGACGACGAGATAGCGGAGGATGACCCCTCCAAGAAGCAAGCCAAGCACCAACGTCAGTGGCGCCGCTCTAAGTCCCGCCAAAGAAAAAGTGGTGATACCGGCACAGGAGATAATAACACTCCAGATAGCGCCGAAGACAACGAAAACCCCCTCCAGCAAGAGTTAGATCAGGAGGATGAAGGAGCCAGCTCTCCTAAGAGAGCGGCTGGCGGAGAGGAGGAGGATGACAATTACATGCCCCCTCCGAAGACGAGGCAAGGCTTGGCGACAATGAATTCGCCATACCAGAGGATCCCGTCAAACAAGAGCGCTTCAAGCGCAGGCTTATGGCCACGGCAAATAGCCTGAAGAAAAAGCAGCAGCAGCTTCAAGCTGATCAAGATCTGCTAGCTGACAAATGGACTGAAGTCCTCGCAGCCGAGGAATATAAACTCGAGCGTCCCTCCAAGAGTTACCCAAGGCGCATGTTACTACCCTGACTGGAGGAAGAAGCGTATGATACGGCTGATCGGCCACCTCGTGGCCGCGATAGAGAGGCATTCATGCCGAAAGCTCAGCCTCCACCCTAACGCCATCCAAATAAAAAGGCATGGGGAGATACGCCAGACCTGCGAGACATATTGGAGGACAAAGCAAAGCACTCAAGATCGATCTACGGATCACGAGGGCGCACCACTCTATGATACGGTAAACGTCACGCCGGATACAGTAAAAGCAAATCCGGCCGAGCCAACACAGCGGGCAGGACCCATACGAGCTGCGTCGCGATATAGCCCAATACAGAGGCGCCGCACACCCCTTATGCTTCACAGACAAAGTAATGGAATATCAATTCCCAGAAGGTTTCAAACCTGTAAACATTGAATCATACGACGGCGCAACAGATCCCGCTGTATGGATTGAGGACTTCCTCCTCCACATCCACATGGCCCGCGGTGATGACTTACATGCCATCAAGTACCTCCCACTAAAACTCAAAGGACCAGCACGGCATTGGCTTAATAGCTTGCCAGCAGACTCCATTAGTTGTTGGGAAGATCTGGAAGCCGCATTCCTCGACAACTTTCAGGGCACTTATGTGCGACCACCAGACACCGATGACTTGAGCCACATAATTCAGCAGCCAGAAGAGTCGGCCAGGCAATTCTGGACCCGGTTCCGTACAAACAAAAACCAAATCGTCGACTATCCGGATGCGGAGGCCTTAGCGGCTTTCAAGCACAACATCCGAGACGAGTAGCTAGCCCGACACCTTGGTCAGGAAAAGCCGAAATCTATGGCAGCCCTCACGACGCTCATGACCCGCTTTTGTGCGGGACAAGACAGCTGGTTAGCTCGCACTAACAACACATCAAAAAACCATGGTACCTCAGATACCAAGGACGGGAACAGCAGGTCACGTCGCAACAAGCATAAGCGCCTCATTAACGGCGAAAGTACTAAGGATACGGCAGTCAATGTCGGATTCAAAGGCTCCAAACCAGGTCAGCGGAAAAAGCCATTCAAACAAAGTACGCCGGCTCCGTCCAGCTTGGACCGTATACTCGATCGCTCGTGTCAAATACACGGCACCCCAGACAAGCCAGCCAATCACACCAACAGGGATTGTGGGGTGTTCAAGCAGGCCGGCAAGTTAATTGCCGAAAACAAGGACAAGGGGCCGCATAGCGATGACGAGGAAGAACCCCGGTAGCCGCACACTGGAGGACAGAAGAGGTTTCCCCCGCAAGTGAGGATGGTGAACATGATATACGCAACCCACATCCCCAAGAGGGAGCGGAAGCGTGCGCTCAGGGACGTATATGCGCTAGAGCCAGTCGCCCCAAAGTTCAACCCTTGGTCCTCCTGTCCGATCACCTTTGATCGCAGGGACCACATTACTAGTATCCGTCACGGCGGATTCGCCGCACTGGTCCTAGACCCAATCATTGACGGATTTCACCTCACTCAAGTCCTCATGGACGGCGGTAGTAGCCTGAACCTGCTTTATCAGGACACGGTGCGCAAAATGGGTATAGACCCCTCAAGGATCAAACCCACAAAGACGACCTTTAAAGGCGTCATTCCAGGCGTAGAGGCCCACTGCACAGGCTCAATTACACTGGAAGTGGTCTTCGGATCCCCGGATAACTTCCGAAGCGAAGAGTTAATCTTCAATATAGTCCTGTTCCGCAGTGGTTATCACGCACTGCTCGGACGAACCGCATTCGCTAGATTCAATGCGGTACCACATTATGCATACCTCAAGCTCAAGATGCCAGGACCTCGCGGAGTTATTACAGTCAATGGAAACACAGAGCACTCTCTCCGAACAGAGGAGCACACCGCGGCCCTCGCAGCAGAAGCGCAAAGCAGCCTTTCAAGGCAATCTACCAGTTCGCCATTTCAAAGCCCGGACACATTCAAGCGCGCTCGGGGCAATCGGCAAACAGACCTCCTGGCACGATCTGAGCTCGCGTAGCAATATGGCGGCCACCCCAACCCCAACCCAACGACGTTGTTCGTGCCGCGCGTACACCATTATGCACTAAAAATACCATGGGCACAGATGGGGAGGGGGAGGCACAACTACGGCACGTCCCAAAACGCGGCCTAAACCGCACCAGGGGCTTCCCGTTTGGTTATTTTCCTTTTTCTTTCAGTACTTCAATCTCTGGAAACACTGTCCGGCAGCTCTATTGCCGAACACATGATACAGCAACCAAGGAGGCCGACGACTATGGAATTCCCAGGTGGATTACAGATTTCACATAATTCCTCAGCTCGCCCTTGGAAGGGACATAGTCCTACTCTTTTGCTCATTACACTATCTGTATCACTCCGCTTTAATGCAATTTTTTAATACACAATGCATGACATTACGATTATTATCGCATTTTTGTTATATGTATACATATCTATGTGTTCATTAATGACGCCTAGCAACCGTGCACTCTGGTATGGCCAATGCACCAGGGGCATACGTACCCACAATATGGTGTGAAAAGTCCGAACACTTTCACAAGTGCGGCACCCCGAACTTATAGCATTATATGCATCAGCTCCGAATCATATCTTTGGTCAAATGTTGGGTTCGCCCGGCTCCTATGTTTTGGTACCTTACGTTCCGCTCTATCGGCTAAGGTAGCGCTAGGAGAATGCCCTGGTTCTGCCGGGCCGAGCACCTCAGTAGAGAAAGCTAAAACTGACTGTCATGATAAGGCGAGAGACCGGTCGCTGTTCGGCGAGGTTTTTCGAGTCCTTAAAGACTTATGCCGCTTAGGGCGAAGGGCCGGCTCCGTCCGGCCTACAAGCGTGTATCGCACCCCGAATTCGGCCTTCCGAATACCAGGGGCTTCGCCGAAATTTAAAATTATAGAATTCTATGGCTAAGTGAGAGCGATAAAGCATTATTAGTCCGGTTGCCTTGTTCGTTGTGCTGAGCACCTCCCTCGAAGGACCCAAACATGGGAACAAGAGTGCTCAGGTTTATCCCGAACACCCCGGCACTCGTGGCATGGGAGCAGAAGCCGAGGACTAGCCATCTCTCAAATTGGATAAACAGCCAAACAGAAGGTAATATTTTAAATTCACACAAGCGTTGCATAGCGCATATGAAACAAGTTTTCATTACACAGGATAAAAAATGAGCAAGTCTCATTCAAATATTACATTTTGTGAACACTCATCTGCAATAAGACGGGCGCCCGGCACTACACCCTCGTACTACATCTCGGGGTGGCAGTGCTCCTTGCCCTTCGGCGGCCCCTCCTTGATAAGCTTCACGGCGTCTAGCTTGACCCACTGCATTTTCACACGGGCGAAGGCCCGACGTGCACCTTCAATGCAGACGGATCACTTGACGACCTCCAGCCGTGGGCAGGCTGTTGGAAATATGCCCTAGAGGCAATAATAAAAGGATTATTATTATATTTCCTTGTTCATGATAATTGTCTTTTATTCATGATATAATTGTGTTATCCGGAAATCGTAATACATGTGTGAATACATAGACACCAACATGTCCCTAGTAAGCCTCTAGTTGACTAGCTCGTTGATCAACATATAGTCATGGTTTCCTGACTATGGACATTGAATGTCATTGATAACGAGATCACATCATTAGGAGAATGATGTGATGGACAAGACCCAATCCTAAACATAGCACAAGATCGTATAGTTCGTTTGCTAGAGTTTTTCCAATGTCAAGTATCTTTTCCTTAGACCATGAGATCGTGTAACTCCCGGATACCGTAGGAGTGCTTTGGGTGTACCAAACGTCACAACGTAACTGGGTGACTATAAAGGTATACTACGGGTATCTCCGAAAGTGTCTGTTGGGTTGACACGGATCAAGACTGGGATTTGTCACTCCGTATGACGGAGAGGTATCTCTGGGCCCACTCGGTAATGCATCATCATAATGAGCTCAAAGTGACCAAGTGTCTGGTCACGGGATCATGCATTACAAAACGAGTAAAGTGACTTGCCGGTAACGAGATTGAACGAGGTATTGGGATACCGACGATCGAATCTCGGGCAAGTAACGTACCGATTGACAAAGGGAATTGTATACGGGGTTGCGTGAATCCTCGACATCGTGGTTCATCCGATGAGATCATCAAGGAGCATGTGGGAGCCAACATGGGTATCGAGATCCCGCTGTTGGTTATTGACCGGAGAGCCATCTCGGTCATGTCTACATGTCTCCCGAACCCGTAGGGTCTACACACTTAAGGTTCGGTGACGCTAGGGTTGTAGAGATATAATATGCAGTGACCCAAAAGTTGTTCGGAGTCCCGGATGAGATCCCGGACGTCACGAGGAGTTCCGGAATGGTCCGGAGGTGAAGAATTATATATAGGAAGTGCAGTTTCGGCCATTGGGAGAGTTTTGGGGGTCACCGGTATTGTACCGGGACCACTGGAAGGGTCCCGGGGGTCCACCGGGTGGGGCCACCCATCCCGGAGGGCCCCATGGGCCAAAGTGGGGAGGGGAACCAGCCCATAGTGGGCTGGTGCGCCCCCCTTGGCCCACCCCATCCGCCTAGGGTTGGGAACCCTAGGGTGGGGGGGCGCCCCACCTGGCTTGGGGGGCACTCCACCCCTTGGCTGCCGCCCCCCCTAGGAGATCCCATCTCCTAGGGCCGGCGCCCCCCCTAGGGGAGCCTATATTCAGGGGGGGAGGGAGGGGCAGCCGCACCCTTGAGTCTTGGCGCCTCCCTCTCCCCTGCTACACCTCTCCCTCTCGCGGTAAAACGGTGAAGCCCTGCTGCGGTGACCCCTGCATCCACCACCACGCCGTCGTGCTGCTGGATCTTCATCAACCTCTCCTTCCCCCTTGCTGGATCAAGAAGGAGGATACATCACGCTGACCGTACGTGTGTTGAACACGGAGGTGCCGTTCGTTCGGCGCTAGGATCTCCGGTGATTTGGATCACGTTGAGTATGAATTCCTCATCCCCGTTCTTTGAACGCTTCCGCGCGTGATCTACAAAGGTATGTAGATGCAATTCGATCACTCGTTGCTAGATGAACTCCTAGATGGATCTTGGTGAAACCGTAGGAAATTTTTTGTTTTCTGCTACGTTCCCCAACAGTGGTATCAGAGCTAGGTCTATGCGTAGTTCCTTTTGCACGAGTAGAACACAATTTGTTATGGGCGTAGATGTTGTCAACTTTTTTGCTGCTACTAGTCTTATTTTTCTTCAACAGTATTGTGGGATGAAGCGGCCCGGACCAACCTTACACGTACACTTACGTGAGACCAGTTCCACCGACTAACATGCACTAGTTGCATAAGGTGGCTGGCGGGTGTCTGTCTCTCCCACTTTAGTTGGAGCGGATTCGATGAAAAGGGTCCTTATGAAGGGTAAATAGAAGTTGACAAATCACGTTGTGGCTTTCACGTAGGTAAGAAAATGTTCTTGCTAGAACCCTATTGCAGCCACGTAAAACTTGCAACAACAATTAGAGGACGTCTAACTTGTTTTTGCAGCAAGTGTTTTGTGATGTGATATGGCCAAAGTTGTGATGAATGATGAATGATATATATGTGATGTATGAGATGTTCATGCTATTGTAATAGGAATCATGACTTGCATGTCGATGAGTATGACAACCGGCAGGAGCCATAGGAGTTGTCTTTATTTTTGTATGACCTGCGTGTCATTGAGAAACGCCATGTAAATTACTTTACTTTATTGCTAAACGTGTTAGCCATAGTAGTAGAAGTAATGTTTGGCGAGCAACTTCATGGAGACACGATGATGGAGATCATGGTGTCATGCCGGTGACAAGATGATCATGGAGCCCCAAGATGGAGATCAAAGGAGCTATGTGATATTGGCCATATCATGCCACTATTATTATTATTTGATTGCATGTGATGTTTATCATGTTTTTGCATCTTGTTTACTTAGAACGACGGTAGTAAATAAGATGATCCCTCATAATAATTTCAAGAAAGTGTTCCCCCTAACTGTGCACCATTGCGACAGTTCGTTGTTTCGAAGCACCACGTGATGATCGGGTGTGATAGATTCCAACGTTCACATACAACGGGTGTAAGACAGATTTACACATGCAAACACTTAGGTTGACTTGACGAGCCTAGCATGTACAGACATGGCCTCGAAACACAGAAGACCGAAAGGTCGAGCATGAGTCGTATAGAAGATACGATCAACATGAAGATGTTCACCGATGTTGACTAGTCCGTCTCACGTGATGATCGGACACGGCCTAGTTGACTCGAATCATGTTATACTTAGATGACAGGAGGGATGTCTATCTGAGTGGGAGTTCATTGAATAATTTGATTTAGATGAACTTAATTATCATGAACTTAGTCTAAAATCTTTACAACATGTATTGTAGATCAAATGGCCAACGTTGTCCTCAACTTCAACGCGTTCCTAGAGAAAACCAAGCTGAAAGACGATGGCAGCAACTATACGGACTAGGTCCGGAACCTGAGGATCATCCTCATAGCTGCCAAGAAAGATTATGTCCTACAAGCACCGCTAGGTGAAGCACCTATTCTCCCTACAGAACAAGACGTTATGAACGCTTGGCAGACACGTACCGATGATTACTCCCTCGTTCAGTGCGGCATGCTTTACAGCTTAGAACCGGGGCTCCAAAAGCGTTTTGAGAGACACGGAGCATATGAGATTTTCGAAGAGCTGAAAATGGTTTTTCAGGCTCATGCCTGGGTCGAGAGATATGAAGTCTTCGACAAGTTCTTCAGCTGTAAGATGGCGGAAAATAGTTCTGTTAGTGAGTACATACTCACTATGTCTGGGTTACATAACCGCTTGACTCAGCTGGGAGTTAATCTCCCGGATGATGCGGTCATTGACAGAATCCTTCAGTCGCTTCCACCGAGCTACAAGAGCTTTGTGATGAACTTCAATATGCAGGGGATGGAAAAGACCATTCCTGAAGTATTTGCAATGCTGAAATCGGCAGAGGTAGAAGTCAAAAAGGAACATCAAGTGTTGATGGTGAATAAAACCACTAAGTTCAAGAAAGGCAAGGGTAAGAAAACCTTCAAGAAGGACGGCAAGGGAGTTGCCGCGCCCGGCAAGCAAGCTACCGGGAAGAAGCCAAAGAATGGACCCAAGCCCGAGACTGAGTGCTTTTATTGCAAGGAAAGTGGTCACTGGAAGCGGAACTGCCCCAAATACTTAGCGGACAAGAAGGCCGGCAAAACGAAAGGTATATGTGATATACATGTAATTGGTGTGTACCTTACCAGTACTCGTAGTAGCTCCTGGGTATTTGATATCGGTGCAGTTGCTCACATTTGTAACTCAAAGCAGGAGCTGCGGAATAAGCGGAGACTGGCGAAGGACGAGGTGATGATGCGCGTCGGGAATGGTTCCAAGGTCGATGTGATCGCCGTTGGCACGCTACCTCTACATTTACCTACGGGATTAGTTTTGAACCTCAATAATTGTTATTTAGTGCCAAGTTTGAGCATGAACATTGTATCAGGATCTCGTTTAATACGAGATGGCTACTCATTTAAATCCGAGAATAATGGTTGTTCTATTTATATGAGAGATATGTTTTATGGTCATGCTCCGATGGTGAATGGTTTATTCTTAATGAATCTCGAGCGTAATGCTACACATATTCATAGTGTGAATACCAAAAGATGTAAGGTTGATAATGATAGTCCCACATACTTGTGGCACTGCCGCCTTGGTCACATAGGTGTCAAACGCATGAAGAAGCTCCATGCAGATGGACTTTTAGAGTCTCTTGATTACGAATCATTTGACACGTGCGAACCATGCCTCATGGGTAAAATGACCAAGACTCCATTCTCAGGAACAATGGAGCGAGCAACCAACTTATTGGAAATCATGCATACTGATGTGTGCGGTCCAATGAGTGTTGAGGCTCGCGGTGGCTATCATTATGTTCTCACCCTCACTGATGACTTGAGTAGATATGGGTATGTCTACTTAATGAAACACAAGTCTGAAACCTTTGAAAAGTTCAAGGAATTTTAGAGTGAGGTTGAGAATCAACGTGACAGAAAAATCAAGTTTTTGCGATCAGATCGTGGAGGAGAATACTTGAGTCACGAATTTGGCACACACTTAAGAAAATGTGGAATAGTTTCACAACTCACGCCGCCTGGAACACCTCAGCGTAATGGTGTGTCCGAACGTCATAATCTCACTCTATTGGATATGGTGCAATCTATGATGTCTCTTATCGATTTACCACTGTCATTTTGGGGCTATGCTTTAGAGACTGTCGCATTCACTTTAAATAGGGCTCCGTCGAAATCCGTTGAGACGACACCGTATGAATTATGGTTTGGGAAGAAACCTAGGCTGTCGTTTCTAAAAGTTTGGGGATGTGATGCTTATGTCAAGAAACTTCAACCTGAAAAGCTCGAACCCAAGTCGGAAAAATGCGTCTTCATAGGATACCCTAAAGAAACTATTGGGTATACCTTCTACCTCAGATCCGAAGGCAAGATCTTTGTTGCCAAGAATGGATCCTTTCTAGAGAAGGAGTTTCTCTTGAAAGAAGTAAGTGGGAGGAAAGTAGAACTTGATGAAGTATTACCTCTTGAACCGGAAAATGGCGCAACTCAAGAAAATGTTCCTGAGGTGCCTGTACCGACTAGAGAGGAAGTTAATGATGATGATCATGAAACTTCAGATCAAGTTTCTACTGAACTTCGTAGGTCCACAAGGACATGTTCTGCACCAGAGTGGTACGACAACCCTGTCTTGGAAATCATGTTGTTAGACAACTGTGAACCTTCGAACTATGAAGAAGCGATGGCGGGCCTGGATTCCGACAAATGGCTGGAAGCCATGAAATCTGAGATAGGATCCATGTATGAAAACAAAGTATGGACTTTAACTGACTTGCCCGTTGAGCGGCGAGCCATAGAAAACAAATGGATCTTTAAGAAGAAGACAGACGTGGATGGTAATGTGACCATCTATAAAGCTCGCCTTGTCGCTAAGGGTTATCGACAAGTTCAAGGGGTTGACTATGATGAGACTTTCTCACCGGTAGCGAAGATGAAGTCCGTCCGAATCATGTTAGCAATTGCCGCATTCTATGATTATGAGATATGGCAAATGGATGTCAAAACGGCATTCCTTAATGGTTTCCTTAAGGAAGAATTGTATATGATGCAGCCGGAAAGTTTTGTCGATCCTAAGAATGCTGACAAGGTGTGCAAGCTCCAACGCTCGATTTATGGGCTGGTGCAAGCATCTCGGAGTTGGAACATTCACTTTGATGAGATGATCAAAGCGTTTGGGTTTATGCAGACTTATGGAGAAGCCTGCGTTTACAAGAAAGTGAGTGGGAGCTCTGTAGCATTTCTCATATTATATGTAGATGACATACTTTTGATGGGAAATGATATAGAGCTTTTGGATAGCATTAAGGCCTACTTGAATAAGAGTTTTTCAATGAAGGACCTTGGAGAAGCTGCTTATATATTAGGCATCAAGATCTATAGAGATAGATCAAGACGCCTCATAGGTCTTTCACAAAGCACATACCTTGATAAGATATTGAAGAAGTTCAATATGGATCAGTCTAAGAAGGGGTTCTTACCTATGTTGCAAGGTGTGAAATTGAGCTCAGCTCAATGTCCGACCACGGCAGAAGATATAGAAGAGATGAGTGTCATCCCCTATGCCTCAGCCATAGGTTCTATTATGTATGCCATGCTGTGTACCAGACCTGATGTAAACCTTGCCGTAAGTTTGGTAGGTAGGTACCAAAGTAATCCCGGCAAGGAACACTAGATAGCGGTCAAGAATATCCTGAAGTACCTGAAAAGGACTAAGGAAATGTTTCTCGTTTATGGAGGTGACGAAGAGCTCATCGTAAAGGGTTACGTCGACGCTAGCTTCGACACAGATCTAGATGACTCTAAGTCACAAACCGGATACGTGTATATTTTGAATGGTGGGGTTGTAAGCTGGTGCAGTTGCAAGTAGAGCGTCGTGGCGGGATCTACATGTGAAGCAGAGTACATGGCAGCCTCGGAGGCAGCACATGAAGCAATTTGGGTGAAGGAGTTCATCACCGACCTAGGAGTCATACCCAATGCGTCGGGGCCGATCAAACTCTTCTGTGACAACACTGAAGCTATTGCACTTGCCAAGGAGCCCAGGTTTCACAAGAAGACCAGGCACATCAAGCGTTGACTAGCTCGTTGATCAACAGATAGTCATGGTTTCCTGACTATGGACATTGAATGTCATTGATAACGAGATCACAAGAATGATGTGATGGACAAGACCCAATCCTAAACATAGCACAAGATCGTATAGTTCGTTTGCTAGAGTTTTTCCAATGTCAAGTATCTTTTCCTTAGACCATGAGATCGTGTAACTCCCGGATACCGTAGGAGTGCTTTGGGTGTACCAAACGTCACAACGTAACTGGGTGACTATAAAGGTATACTACGGGTATCTCCGAAAGTGTCTGTTGGGTTGACACGGATCAAGACTGGGATTTGTCACTCCGTATGATGGAGAGGTATCTCTGGGCCCACTCGGTAATGCATCATCATAATGAGCTCAAAGTGACCAAGTGTCTGGTCATGGGATCATGCATTACAGTACGAGTAAAGTGACTTGCCGGTAACAAGATTGAACGAGGTATTGGGATACCTACGATCGAATCTCGGGCAAGTAACGTACCGATTGACAAAGGGAATTGTATACGGGGTTGCGTGAATCCTCGACATCGTGGTTCATCCGATGAGATCATCAAGGAGCATGTGGGAGCCAACATGGGTATCCAGATCCTACTGTTGGTTATTGACCGGAGAGCCATCTCGGTCATGTCTACATGTCTCCCGAACCCGTAGGGTCTACACACTTAAGGTTCGGTGACGCTAGGGTTGTATAGATATAATATGCAGTGACCCAAAAGTTGTTCGGAGTCCCGGATGAGATCCCGGACGTCACGAGGAGTTCCGGAATGGTCCGGAGGTGAAGAATTATATATAGGAAGTGCAGTTTCGGCCATCGGGAGAGTTTCGGGGGTCACCGGTATTGTACCGGGACCACCGGAAGGGTCACGGGGGTCCACCAGGTGGGGCCACCCATCCCGGAGGGCCCCATGGGCCAAAGTGGGGAGGGGAACCAGCCCATAGTGGGCTGGTGCGCCCCCCTTGGCCCACCCCATCCGCCTAGGGTTGGGAACCCTAGGGTGGGGGGGCGCCCCACCTGGCTTGGGGGGCACTCCACCCCTTGGCCGCCCCCCCTAGGAGATCCCATCTCCTAGGGCCGACGCCCCCCTAGGGGAGCCTATATAAAGGGGGGAGGGAGGGGCAGCCGCACCCTTGAGTCTTGGCGCCTCCCTCTCCCCTGCTACACCTCTCCCTCTCACAGTAAAACGGCGAAGCCCTGCTGCGGTGACCCCTGCATCCACCACCACGCCGTCGTGCTGCTGGATCTTCATCAACCTCTCCTTCCCCCTTGCTGGATCAAGAAGGAGGAGACGTCACACTGACCATACGTGTGTTGAACACGGAGGTGCCGTCCGTTCGGCGCTAGGATCTCCGATGATTTGGATCACGTCGAGTATGACTTCCTCATCCCCGTTCTTTGAACACTTCCGCGCGTGATCTACAAAGGTATGTAGATGCAATCCGATCACTCGTTGCTAGATGAACTCCTAGATGGATATTGGTGAAACCGTAGGAAAATTTTTGTTTTCTGCAACGTTCCCCAACACAGGCATCCACAAGCCGCCTCACCAGGCCGAAGAAGCTGTTCGGAAGGGCGTCGCCAGGCCACAACCGGACTATGAAGCCCTTCATGGCCTGATCGGCCGCCTTATGTAGCTCGGCCATCTGCTTCAGCTGGTCACTCATTGGCACCGGATGTTCGGCCTCAGCATACTGAGACAAGAACAGCTTCTTCGTCGAGCTTCCGTCCTTGGCCAGGTAGAATAGTGCGGCATCGGACACACTGCAGGGCAAATCTGCGAATGCTCCTGAAGAGCTCCGGATTCGGGTAAGTAATCAGTAATTCACCATTGCATGCTTGCTTTGCATATAGAAAGCCTTACCCGCCGCTATCTTCTTCATCGCGTCGATCTCCTGAAGGGCCTTCTGGGCCTCGGCCTTGGCACTCTTCGCGCTCTCACGGGCCGCGGCAAGCTCAGACTCTCTCGTCTTCAAGTCAAGCTCCAACACCTCGTGCTTCGTCACGAGAGCTTGGAGCTCTTGCCGCACCTTGCCCACCCGAGCCTCATGCCTCTCTCGCTCGGTGCGCTCCTGGGCCGCCTTTTCTTCGGCCTGGGACAGCGCTTGCTTCAGGGTCGCCACCTCGGTCGTGGCCCCTGGCAAACATACATTGATCCTGTCATTTAGCAATAGCGTCCTTTTTCTCATCTACAAACGGGGTATCACTTACCCTTGTTCTCCTTGAGCTGCCTCTTAGCAAGGCCGAGCTCCTTCTGGGACCCCTCGAGGGCCTCCTTCAGTACGACGACCTCCGCAGTTAGTGCGGCGGACGCCAACAGCGAAGCCTGCACATGCATATTGACATACTTATATTAGACTCATGCGATATTATTTGATCCTCTGTTCGGCTTTTCTTTGTGAACACCGAACAAAGCATCAAGGGATACTGTCTATACGGTAACACTTCTACTACATTTTAAAAACACTTACCTCGAAGCCTGTTAGAAGGCTAGTACAGGCTTCAGTCAATCCGCTCTTGGCGGACTGAACCTTCTGGATCACTGCACTCATGATAGTGCGGTGATCCTCCTCGATGGAAGCGCTGCGAAGTGCTTCCAACACAGTGTCCGACGCCTCTGGGTGGACAGAGGTCACCGGCACTGGCGTCTCACCCTCTTTAGAAGGGGACCGCCTGCCCGAGCTCGGATCCGTTGGAGGGTCCGGCGCGGTGTTCGGCTGAGGGCCGAACTCAGAGCTCTCGGGGACCCCGTCCCCTCGGCTCCCGGAGTCCGGAAGGTCACCTTGAGGCGCCTCCGGGACTGTTCCCCCTCGATCCGGTGCCTCTTGAGATAGCATCTCGGTGTCGTCGGTCGGATGAGGGGAGGTGGCGGTCAGGACTGGATCGCTATCCATGTCTGACGAAGCCAGGGAGCCATCCGAGGATACCTCGATATTGGCTCAGGGCGGCCTGTACAATTGAGTTCGGTGTTAGGGAAAGCAATGCGACAAAGGAATCCTATGGGTTACTTTGGTATCCGAACACTTACGATCTCCCCTGGGGCTTGCCCCTGGGCAACCACTCGTCTTCACCTTCGTCGGCGGCGGTAGAGCTGTCCGGAAGGAGCGTCCTTCCCTTCTTGGACCCTTCGGCCTCCCCAGTTGGGGCGGCCTTCCTTTTCTTGTCTCCCCCAGTCGGTGGGGGAGCCTCTCCTTCCTCTTCCTCGTCTTCGGGGGAAGAGTGCGCCGTAGAGTCATCGAACGGTGAGTCCGACGACGCCTGGCGTCGGGAACTCTTTCGAGCTCCCTTGGCCTTCTTGGTCTTCTCCGACACCTTATAAGGGGCCGGAGTCAGCATCTTCGTCAGAAGAGTGTCTATGGGGCCTTCGGGCAAGGGAGCCGGACAGTCGATCTGTCCGGCCATGTTCTGCCAGTCCTATCGAAATTACAGGAGTTTAGATCCCGCATAGAGCCAATCTATATATATATAACAAATATCCTGTAAGAGGCAAAACAACTTACCGCACTGGCGTGGCGCTTCGCACTGAATCCGCGATCCTCAGTAATGGGGGGAGGGACCGCGACGCCCTTGAACAGCACCCTCCAGGCATCTTCATGAGTCGTGTCAAAGAGCCTGTTCAGAGTTCGGTGCTGCGCCGGATTGAACTCCCACAAGGTAAACTCCCGTTGTTGGCACGGGAGTATCCGGCGAACGAGCATAACCTGGACTATGTTGACAAGCTTGAGCTTCTTATCCACCATGTTCTGAATACATGACTAGAGTCCGGTCAGCTCTTTTGAATTACCACAGAACAGGCCGTTCTCTTTCCAGGAGGTGAGCCGCATGGGGATGCCAAATCGGAACTCGGGGGCCGCTACCCATGCGGGGTCGCACGGCTCGGTGATATAGAACCACCCCGATTGCCACCCCTTTATGGTGTCCACGAAGGTGCCCTCGAGCCATGTGATGTTGGGCATCTTGCCCACCATGGCGCCTCCGCACTCCGCCTGGTGGCTGCTCACTACCTTCGGCTTGACATTGAAGGTCTTCAGCCATAAGCCGAAGTGGGGCTTGATGCGGAGGAAGGCCTCGCACACAACGATAAACGCCCAGATGTTGAGGATGAAGTTTGGGGCTAGATCATGGAAATCCAGGCCGTAATAAAACATGAGCCCCCGGATGAAGGGATGGAGAGGGAATCCTAGTCCGCGGAGGAAATGGGTGAGGAATACCACCCTCTCATGGGGCTCGGGGGTGGGGATGAGCCGTCCCTCATCTGGGAGCCGGTGCGCGATGTCATCGTGTAGGTATCCGGCTCTCCTTAGTTTCTTGATGTCTCCCTCCGTGATGGAGGAGACCATCCACTTGCCTCCCGCTCCGGACATGGTTGGAGAAGGTTGAGATGGAAGTGAGGACTTGGGTGCTAGAGCTCGAGTATGCAGGAGCGGATGAGCAGAGGAGGAAGAAGGCGTGGATAGAAAGGTGAATCCTTATCCCTTTATATGGGCGGACAAAATTAAACGTCCCCACTTGCCAAGTAAAACTCACGTATCCCCCAAGCGCCGCGATTGATGGCATGGTTGGGTTGCCCACGCCCGTATTGATGAGAATCCCGTAATAAGGGGACACGATCTCTGCTTTGACAAGACGTCTCGAAAAACTGCCTCGCGTTATGTGCGGGGCTGGTTAAAAGAAACGGTTCGAATAATCACCGGGCCATGACATAACGTCATGCTGTCAAAGCAAGCCAGCAAATTAGATCTGCGAAAAAACATTATTCTCTCTACGGTGAAATGTGGGACTTATTTTGCAGGGTCGGACACTATCCTCGTATTCAACTTCTTCTGTAATGTATTCGGAGAAGGAACCCGCCTTGCAATGCCGAAGAAAACTGCGCGCCGGACTCATCGTCATTGAAGCCTAGTTCAGGGGCTATTGTGGGAGTCCTGGATTAGGGGGTCACCGGAAAGCCGGACTATCTCCATTAGCCGGACTGTTAGACTATAAAGATACAAGATTGAAGACTTCGTCTCGTGTCCGGATGGGACTCTACTTGGCGCGGAAGGCAAGCTAGGCAATACGTATATGGATATCTCCTCCTTTGTAACCGACCTTGTGTAACCCTAACCCTCTCCGGTGTCTATATAAACCAGAGGGTTTTAGTCCGTAGGACAACAATCACAACATACGATCATATCGTAGGCTAGCTTCTAGGGTTTAGCCTCTCTGATCTCGTGGTAGATCTACTCTTGTAACACCCATATCTTCAATATTAATCAAGCAGGACGTAGGGTTTTACCTCCATCAAGAGGGGCCGAACCTGGGTAAAACTTTGTGTCCCTTGCCTCCTGTTACCATCCCGCCTAGACGCACAGTTCGGGACCCCCTACCCGAGATCCGCCGGTTTTGACACCGACACTAGGCTCATCAAGTTTAACCCAAGTATTCTGCATGTGCAAAACTAGCTTGCACCCATTGTATGTGAACGTAGAGCTTATCTCACCCGATCATCATGTGGTGTCTCGGCATGACAAACTGTAGCAACGGTGCATACTCAGGGAGACCACTTGTACCTTGAAATTTAGTGAGAGATCATCTTATAATGCTACCGTCGTACTAAGCAAAATAAGATCCATAAAGGATAAACATCACATGCAATCAAATAAGTGATATGATATGGCCATCATCATCTTGTGTCTTTGATCTCCATCTCCAAAGCACCGTCATGATCACCGTCGTCACCGGCTTGACACCTTGATCTCCATCGAAGCAGCGTTGTCGTCTCGCCAACTATTGCTTCTACGACTATCGCTACCGCTTAGTGATAAAGTAAAGCAATTACATGGCGATTGCATTTCATACAATAAAGCGACAACCATAAGGCTCCTGCCAGTTGCCGATAACTTTTACAAAACATGATCATCGCATACAACAATTTATATATCATCACGTCTTGACCATATCACATCACAGCAAGCCCTGCAAAAACAAGTTAGATGTCCTCTACTTTGTTGTTGCAAGTTTTACGTGGATGCTATGGGCTTCTAGCAAGAACTGTTCTTACCTACGCATCAAAACCACAACGTGGTATAGTGATTGCTTTTTGATCTTCAGAAAGAACCCTGTTCATTGAATTCGATTCAACTAAAGTTGGAGAAACTGACACCCGCTAGCCACCTGTGTGCAAAGCATGTCAGTAGAACCAGTCTCATGAACGCGGTCATGTAATGTTGGTTTGGGCCGCTTCATCCAACAATACTGTCGAATCAAGAAACAACTAGTGACGGCAAGCAATATGTATATAACCACGCCCACAACTCCTTTGTGTTCTACTCGTGCAAGTAACATCTACGCATAGACCTGGCTCGGATGCCACTATTGGGGATCGTATTATTTCAAAATTTTGCCTACGATCCTGCAAGATCTATCTAGGAGAAGCATAGCAACGAGCGGGGAGAGTGTGTCCACGTACCCTCGTAGACCGAAAGCAGAAGCATTAAGTAACACGGTTGATGTAGTCGAACATCTTCGCGATCCAACCGATCAAGTACCGAACGCACGACACCTCCATGATCTGCACACGTTTAGCTCGGTGACCTCCCTCGAACTCTAGATCCAGCTGAGGCCGAGGGAGAGTTTCGTCAGAACGATGACGTGTTGACGGTGATGATGAAGTTACCGATGCAGGGCTTCGCCTAAGCACTACGACAATATGACCGAGGGGGCACCACACACGGCTAAGAATTCAACTTGTGTGTCTATGGGGTGCCCCCTCCTCCGTATATAAAGGAGTGGAGGAGGGGCCCGGCCGTCCTCATAGGGCGCGCCCCAAGGGGGGGAATCCTACTCCTACTAGGAGTAGGTTCCCCCCTTTCCTAGTCCAACTAGGATGGGAAGGAAAGGGAAGAGGGGAAGAAGGAAAGGGGGGCCGGCCCCCCTCCCCAATTCGGATTGGGCTTGGGGGCGCGCCCCTCCTCTTGGTCGCCTCCTCCTCCCTTCCACTAAAGCCCATGAAGACCCATTAACCCCTCGGGGGGTTCCGATAACCCCCCGGTACTCCGGAAAATGCGTGAACCTATCTGAAACCTTTCTCGTGTCCAAACATAACCTTCCAATATATCGATCTTCATGTCTCGACCATTTCGAGACTCCTCGTCATGTCTGTGATCACATCCGGGACTCCGAATAACCTTCGGTACATCAAATCACATCACTCACAATACATATCATCATCGAACGTTAAGCGTGCGGACCCTACGGGTTCGAGAACTATGTAGACATGACCGAGACTTATCTCCGGTCAATAACCAATAGCGGAACTTGGATGCTCATATTGGTTCCTACATATTCTACGAAGATCTTTATCGGTCAAACCGCATAACAACATACGTTGTTCCCTTTGTCATCGATATGTTACTTGCCCGAGATTCGATCGTCGGTATCATCATACCTAGTTCAATCTCGTCACCGACAAGTCTCTTTACTCGTTCCGTAATGCATCATCCCGTGACTAAATAATTAGTCACATTGCTTGCAAGGCTCATAGTGATGTGCATTACCGAGAGGGCCCAGAAATACCTCTCCGATACACGGAGTGACAAATCCTAATCTCGATCTATGCCAACTCAACAAACACCATTGGAGACACTTGTAGAGCATCTTTATAATCACCCAGTTACGTTGTGACGTTTGATAGCACACTAAGTGTTCCTCCCGTATTTGGGAGTTGCATAATCTCACAGTCATAGGAACATGTATAAGTTATGGAGAAAGCAATAGCAATAAACTAAACGATCAAAGTGCTAAGCTAACGGATGGGTCATGTCAATCACATCATTCTCTAATGATGTGATCCCGTTCATCAAATGACAACTCATGTCTATGGCTAGGAAACTTAATCATCTTTGATTAACGGGCTAGTCAAGTAGAGGCATAATAGTGACATTCTGTTTGTCTATGTATTCACACATGTATTAAGTTTCCGGTTAATACAATTCTAGCATGAATAATAAACATTTATCATGACATAAGGAAATATAAATAACAACTTTATTATTGCCTCTAGGGAATATTTCCTTTAGTTTATGTCCTCGGGTGTGAGGCTAGTTCTTACTAATTCTAGTATGACCTCGTCGTCCATATTTATCATGGGTTTGTTTCTCCTAGCTGACGGGGTTCACGCTAGGTCAGATACCTCGCGGTGTTGGCTCTTTTGGAAAGGGGCTGGATCCAAGCATGAGTGCCACTTTGTTAAGAGTGATCAATTCGAAACTAATGAACATTGCTATCCTAGTTAAGTGGATCCGGAAGCTCTCCCAAAAAGAGTCCAGGTTGTGGGAAGATCTGTTGAATGTTAAATATTTTCCAAATGGCTCTTTCTTCGAGTCTAACTATCATGAGTCACCCTTCTGGAATGGGATATAGGCGGTCAGACCAAACTTCGCCTTGGGAGCAAGGCTTGAGGCGATCAATGAGCGGTCCATTTGCTTCTGGTTTGATTCGTGGGTAGAGTTGCAGCCCCTCTGGATGGAGTTCCAAGGGATTTTTGAGGTTGTTGTCAATCCTGATATTAGTGTTGTCGAGGCCTTGCACTCCTCTCCTTCTTCAATTGCGTTTTGTAGCCAACTCTCTCCCACTAAGAGTACTGGCTGGACCGCCTTGTGTGCTAAGGTAGCCAATGTGAACCTTTTTGCAGGGCAGGACAAGGTGTCATGACACCTTTCCTTGTTGGGCAAATTTCCAGTTAAATTTATGTATGCTAGGTTAACCAAGGGTAATGGTTTTCACATAGCTAGAGGCCTCTGGAAAGCTAAAATTTCTCTTAAGATTAAAATCTTTTTGTGGCAAATATTTCGTAGTCTGTAACACCCCGAGACCGATGCTCCAGGTGTCTTCCAGTTATTCGCCATCATTGCCACGTCATTCACTTGCGTGTTACTCTTTGCCATGTCATCATGTGCATTACATCCTCATGTTTTCAAAACTTGCATCCGTTCGGGTCTCCCAGTTCTCTCCGTTGTCCGTTCCGAGCCCATTCACACTCGCACGCGCCCGCGGCACCTCCGAAATATTATTTTATAAGTGGCATAAAAATGTTCTCGAAATGGAATGAAAGTTGGCATGCGGTGTTGTTATGCTGTCGGTAGACCGCCTACTAGATTTCATCGCATTCGGAGTCCGTTTGATAGCCCAACCGTTAAACATATAGCAGCATTATAGCCAGTCAAACGTCGGGCGTTTTCGGTCTCTGAAAACTGTTGCCAGGCTGCCTTCTCTTCTCTCTTCTCAGCCCAAGGCCCCCTACACAGCCCATGTAGCCCACCTACACCACCCCTCCATGTTGCACCGTTCGATCAAGATCAAATGGTCCAAAAACATACTAAATCCCCTAACCTAGACCCCCTGCCTATTTAAACACCGCCTAGCCCTCCAAATATGGAAACCCTAACCCTTTCCTCGTTTTTCGTGCCGCCAGCCACCTTCCACCTCCTCTCTCCTTGCAGTCATCGCCCCCACCTCCAAATCCGCACCGGCCACCTCGCCGTCACCACTTGGCGTGCCCGGATTGGCCGCACTGCCACCCGCAGCCGCTTCCCTCCAATCTCGCGTGACCATGTGGCCTCGCCACCTCACCCGTGCCTCCCTGCTGCCGCGGCCCTCCCGGCCCGCAGCCGGCCCACCCCAGGCCGCGACCGTGTCGAGCTGCTCCATGCCTCCCACTCCGCGCCACCGCCTCGCGTCGCCGGACCCCACCTCCGCTAGCTCCGCGCTACCGCCCGCTCGCCTCCGCTTCCCCGCCACCGCACTCGCTCGCCGGCTTCGCCCCACACCTCCGCCCCGCCGCCAGCTCCGCGCCGCCATCACCCGACCTCCCCGCCGGCCTCCAACTCGCCACCCGGCGCCTCCACTCCGGCAAGATTCCCGCCTCCGCCGCCTCGTCCTTGCCGGCATCTGCCCCCTCGGAGCACCTCACCTCGCCCCGCCTCGGATCCGGCCGGGCCGGACCAGATCCTCCCATCCCCGGGCCCCACGAGCTCGCCGCCGGCCCCATCCTCGCCGAAGAGCTCGCCGCCGACCTTCTCTGCCGCCGCCGGGACGGCCCCGTCCCGGATCGACCCCGAAACCTCGGACCAAACACCCGCGGCCCGGACCCGCTTGTCCCTGTACAACTCCGTCCCAGTTTTCTGCGAGGTGAAACGACTAAGTCCCTGATTTATAACATCATGTGTGCATGTTTGACCTGTTGTATCTTTGCGCATGTGGAATTTTTTGCATGTAAATAATGTCAAATTGTTCATCTCTGAATGCTCTACATGCTAGTGTCACTTGTGTGCATGTTACTATTGATATTGATGCCTTAATCATTGTTCTAAGAGTGCTAAATGTCATAATCTGCTGGAAGTTATCATAACTTGTTGATTTGTCTTTTTCATAGCATTTTGTGTGTCTATCTTTTGGGCATCATGTCAACATGTTTTAGAAGCCTATTCATGTCGTCTTTACAGTGGTGTAATCCATGCATTTTTATGTGCCCTATGGTTACTAGCACAAGCATGCAAAGTAGGGTACTTATTGTTGCTGATTTCAGTGACTTAGTGTTTTCTGCTAAGTATGAATCTGCTACATTACGTTGCCATGTTAATTTGATGCTACAAGTGAATCCATGCATAATATGGAGATTCTCAGTAAGGATGGTTGGTAGATCTTGTTATGCTCTATCCATACATGCCCTTGTTTGAAATTATGTCCTGTTGTCGCTTGTCATTACCATGCTCTAAAGTTGCTAAATAATGTTGTTGTATGTCTGTTAATAGTAAGTTCATTCTTGCCATGTGAATAGCTAGTGATCTATGCATCCTATTACCATGTTATTGACATGAGTAGTTTCACAAATATGCCTTCTTGCTGTTGGTTACATTCACATGCCATGATATGCTTTATATTGGGTTAACCAAGCTTGCAAACATGTCTACTTGTCGTTGTTTCAGCCATGTTCACTTAATTCCACTAAGTCTGTGAACCTGTTATCATTTGCATTCTTGCCATGATGTTTTGAGCATGTCCTAGTGGTTTCTAGTAGTAGCTCGGTGATCATGTTTTGTAGTGATCTACATGTACATGCTTGACATGCCCTTTGATGCCATGAGTTGTTCCTGTAGCATATACTTTTGTTGTCTCAAAGTATGCATCATGAATCTGTTTTCAGCCTTACTCAGTTTTTCACAAAGTTTGAGAATCTGTTTTAACTTGCAATCTTGTCTTGATGAATGTTGTTGATCTAGTGGTTACATGGAGATGCTTAGTAATCATGTTTTGCCATGTTTAACCTGTACTTTAATGCCATGCTTTTGCTTGTTATGTTATTGCACTGTATCATGTTTGTTTCATGCCTCCAACATGTCAACATGTTATTTCTGCTCACTTGTATGCCCTGTTTCTCACTAAGTCATAATCTGTGTTATGAAGTTGCCTTTTGCATTGATCATGTTGGTTTAATCCTGATGCCTATGAACCTGAACCTTGATGTTATTTGAAGCATGTAATCTGTACTTTGAGTACATATCAAGTTTGTGCTCATACGTTTCCTGTAGCATATTGTTTCCTTGATTGCAAAGTGTCTAATTGCTGTTTTGGGCAAATTGTTGTTATAATTTGTTTTGAGTGTATGTGTTGAACTGTTGCTCCGTTTCGAGCATGCTTTATATGAAACTTGCTTCGTTTTGCATGTAGTTTCATGTTACCTTGTTGCATCCTTGTTTTGGAGTGTTTGTGATATTGTTTTGCTTGCATTTGCATCAATGCCATGTTTAACTTGTTTTGTTCATATCTTCTAGGCCGTAACTCCCAATTAAACGAACTTTATATGTAACTTGACTAGAAAGACGTGTAGATCATCATGGTGCACTTCAAATTGATGTTTAACAACTTTAACATAATGTTTTGTTCAGATCAGTACCAATTTCGAAATTTGCATATGGGGACTTACCGAAATTGTTATATGTTGATTCGACCTCATTTAAACTTGCTTTGATGTGATGTTCTTGTATGCATCCTCTCTTGCCATGAGTAGCATCATGTAGGATTGTCATGCATCATACTTGGATGAGCATCATGCCATGTTTATGTGTTGCGTGTTTACCATGTTGTTTGCTTCTTTCTAGTTGTGCTCCTTATCGATAGTTCCTGTTTCCTTGCGATTGTGAGGATTCGCTCGACTACGTGGGATCGTCTTCTTCATGGACTCGTTCTTCTTCCTAGTGGGATTTCAGGAAAGATGGCCGTCACCTTGAATCTCACTACTATCTTTGCTATGCTAGTTGTCTCAATGCTATCGCTATGTCGCGCTACCTACCACTTGTTTATCAAGCCTCCCAAATTGCCATGATAACCTCTAACATTTTCCACCATCCTAGCAAACTGTTGTTTGGCTATGTTACCGCTTTGCTCAACCCCTCTTATAGCGTTGCTAGTTGTAGGTTGTTCCATGTTGGGACATGGATATCATGGATATCATGGGATATCACAATATCTCTTATTTAATTAATGCATCTATATACTTGGTAAAGGGTGGAAGGCTTGGCCTTTTGCCTGGTGTTTTGTTCCACTCTTGCCACCCTAGTTTCCGTCATACCGGTGTTATGTTCCTTGATTTTGCATCCCTAACACAATGAGGGTTTATGGGCCCCTCTTGACAGTTTGCTTTGAATAAAACTCTTCCAGCAAGGCCCAACATTGGTTTTACCATTTGCCTAATAACAACTAAAACTTGCATAGGGACGGGCTAGCACCCGAGGACTCTTAATCAACCCCCGGGCCAATGCTCCTCATGAGTGTTGGTCCAAACCGGGCTATGTTCGGCGCCCCCTGGGCAACCAGGGTCTCAGGCAACCCGACGTCTTGCCCATCCGATGTACCCTGAGAATGAGATACGTGCAACTCCTATCAGTCTAGGTCAGTGCATTGGGAGGTCTTGCTGGTTTTGTTTTACCATTGTCGAAATGTCTTGTGCTCCGAGAGTCCGAGTTTGATCAGAGGGTCCCGCAATGGAGCATTGTCTCCGCGGATTGTGAGCTTGTCATGGGCTAAGTTGGGACACCCCTGTAGGGTTTAAACTTTTGAGAGCCGTGCCCGCGGTTATGTGGCACATGGGAATTTGTTAATATCCGGTTGTAGTGGACTTGAAGTAAACTCAATTAAAATACACCAACCGTGTGCGTAACCGTGACTGTCTCTTTTCAGGGCAGTTCGAGAGGAGAACACAGTTGGGTTATGTTTGAACGTAAGTAGTTCGGGATCACTTATTGATCATTACTAATTTGCGACCGTTTGCGTTGTTTCTCATCTTACTCTTGTACTCGTAAGTTAACCACTATACATTGCTTAGCCACTGCTGCAACCTCACTACTTATCCTTTCCATACCCATTAAGCTTTGCTAGTCTTGATACCCATGGTAATGGGATTGCTGAGTCCTTGTGGCTCACAGATTACTACACCAACAGTTGCAGGTATAGGTAATGTGATGATCATGACGCGAGAACGATGTTTACTTGTTTTGGAGTTCTTCTTTTGCTTCTCCTTCGTTCAGGGGATAGGTTCCTGGTCAGTAGCCTGGGCTAGCAGGGTGGATGTCGTTTAAGCTTTTGTTTGTGTTTCATCCGTAGTCGGATGTTGTTCTCATGTATGATGTTTGATGTATTCTTGTGGCATTTGTATGCCCTTTGTATGTATCCCCAACTATTATTATGTAACGGTACGATGTAATGATATCCACCTTGCAAAAGTGTGTCAATGTGCGGTTCTATCCTTGGTGGGACCTTCGAGTTCCTTTAGGATAGAGTCGCATATTGGGCGTGACATAGTCGTCTTCCTACTTCAACTAATGTAGCTAAGCGCAATGGTACCACCGATGGCGACTACTTTGTTTATGGTTCCCCGGAGGATGCGAACCACACTTTCTTTTGTTGTGACCTTACTATTTTTGCTTGGAGCATAGTTGGGGAGGCTGTTGAGGTAGCTTGGAATCCCAAGTCTTGTGTCGATCTCCTAGCTTGCCTCGCTTCTCTGTAGGGAAGTGCTATGAGAATTATCTGGTCCTGTGTTGGGGCTCTTCTTTCGTCTCTTTGGCATATCCACAATAAAACAAACATCGAAGGTGTCTTCCCCTCGCATCCAGCTGATTGTATCTTCAAATGCACAATTTTTCTACAGCAATGGAGTCTGTTGGGGAGGTGACAGGACGTTGAAGACCCGGAACTAGCGTTTCAAGACTTCAACGCATCAATCGCATCACGAGCTTAATATAAGATACTTTTTGACACTGTGACAGTGGCAAAAACGTCTTATATTGGGAGTGCCTCTACACTATGATAAATTGAAAAGAGAAGATCTCCAGCCTATCATTGATAGAATCATTAAGGGCATTTCTGGCCGGCTGGGGAGATATCTCACTTATAAAGGGAAAATTATTTTACTGTGTGCTTGTGTGATTAGCATTCCTGCTTACTTGATGTTTGTAATCAAGTTTCCTAAGTGAGCAATTAATGCCATTAACTTCCAAATGGCTCATTTCTTTTGGGGGAATCTAGGAGACCAACACAAGTACCACCTGGCTAATTGGGGCTTAATCACTAGGAAGAAGGAATTTGGAGGTTTGGGGTGCCCAATATTAAAGAATATAATATGGCCTTGTTAGCTTCTTGGGGTAAAAGATTCTTTAATAACCTTGATTCAGATTGGTCTAAACTTCTCCTGTATAAATATAGAGTTAATTCTTCAAATCTCCTCTGGGCCAAAAGTGAAGGGGGCTCTACCTTTTGGAAGAGCATAACTTGGGCAATGGCAGCTGCAAAAACCTTTTATAGATGGAAGCTGGGGGATGGAAAATTCATTAGTTTTTGGCATGATGTGTGGGTGGGGGATTGTTCCCTTAAGTTACAATTTTGGGACTTATTTAGTATTTGTAACGAAACTGACAGTACTGTAGCCCAAGTTTGGGATGGAAATGATTTAAAACTAACATTTAGAAGATGTGTTGACCACCTTGGTATGAACCGCTGGGATCAACTTGTCTGTGTGATCAAACAGCATCCTCCTTTGGATGAAGTAGACACCCCGATTTGGGGCTTAGAACCCAGTGGGATCTTCTCAGTTAAATCCTTTTATAAACAAATCAACTTTGGTGGAGTAGTTTCTGGTATTAGTACTAAAATGAGGAAATCTTATGTCCACAGAATATTCATATCTTCTTGTGGCTATGCGTTCACAATAAGATACTTACTAGAGATAATCTTGCGAAAAGGAGGGAAGTTGAAGATCCTTCCTGCTTATTTTGTTCTGAGTTTAAAACTGTTTAACACCTGTTGTTTGACCGTGTGGTGGCCCAACAAGTTTAGAACTTTGTTGCTGAAACTTTTGATATTGACAGAATATCTTGCTTTGAAAAAATTGTGTCCTTCTAGCATATGCATAAGGGAAATGCAGTTTTGAATCTAGTGACAACTGCTACCTTGTGGAGCCTGTGGAGACTAAGAAATGAGTTTTGCTTTCAGGGACGCAAATGGAGAAGTGTGAAATGCATTCTTGCAAAACTAAGCTGCTATTTACACCAGTGGAAAGTTCTCTGCAACGATGAGCAAGCAACTCTTCTACAACGGTGCATACTCCTGTTGGACAAACGGCGTGGGGAACTCCTCCGGATCGCATGGAGGTGAGGCTGGGGGGGTCCAACTGAAAACAGGGCGATGGAGATGGTGGATCATCCCTGAAGATTCTGATTTCGACCCATTTTCCTTCGTTTTTCCTGTTTCCTGTTGGGGCTCCGTAATAATTCAATGTTGGACAGCGTATGTGTCCTAGCCATAAACTGCTCTGTTGGCTGTAGGCTTCTATCGTCGTTTTAGCTGCTTTGTGGTAGTCGATTCCTTATCAGTGTAAAACTTGTTACTGGTTGATGTCTGCTTCATTCTATAAAATGGGGCAGGGGGGGACCCCCTTTCTTTCAAGAAAAAAATGTCTTATATTAAGTTATTGAGGGAGTAGTTTATTTTGCTGTTCGGTGAGCCTACTTGCTGGGGCGGGCCTATGAGTATGGACATAAATTAGTTTCGTTGTTGTGTGAATCTTTGTTACTCTGTCCGTGTGTAAGCTTTACGATATGCTAATTTAAAGCTGGACACCTTTAAGCGTCTTTGTTTCTAAAAAAATAATACAGATGGAAGGAAATCCGCCGAAGTTGATGCAATCATGCAAGTGAAACAACCTGACATTTTCATCAAACTGAGCGATATGAGTAAGATCCTCAAGGCACAGTTGACGAATATAATTATCACTGAATCCAAGTTTATCTACATATGTTTGTTACAGCATTAGTTGCACTCATTTTCTTTCGAGACCATAAAGGAGAGGTTCCAATCAATTATACACAAGATTGTCCCTTGTCCGGGGCTAGCCGCTCTTAATCTCTTCATACAAATTACGCCTCACATCCATTTCAGCAATCAAACAATCCCCTATTTATGTATACCTCAGCACTCTTTCACTACAAAATGCACAATTTCTGGACGCCAGATCCCATCATCTTCTTCAGTTGGATTAATGGAAGCACCTTCAGCCGGAGATGTAGCTGTACAACTGTAGCCATGCCATGCCGCCGGTCACCAGCACCTGTCGGCGTCCCTCCACTTGAGGTACTCGACGCCACCGAGGTAGTGCGCGTACGCGCCGGCAATGACGAAGAGATGGAACAGCTGGTGGCTGTGCCCGACGAGGTCGAACCGCCCGGGGAACCACCGCTCCGGCACGCGCGCCGCGTAGACGGCGGCGCCGAGCCCGTAGAGCGCGCCCATGAGCGCCTCGTAGCACGCCGTCACGGCGGCCTCCCGCCGGCCGCCGTACAGCACGAGCTTGTGCGCGACGGGGATGAGCCCCGACACGCCCATGCACGAGAAGAGCCCGGCGCGGAGCGGGCGGAACTCGGGCGCCTGGAACACCGGCACCAGCGACACCGTGACCGCCGCGGCGCCGAAGGCGGTGATGAAGCCTATGTAGAGCCGCTGGAGCCCCGGGTGGCAGAGGAAGGAGTAGTAGACGACCGGGTAGAAGGAGGTGACGATGAGGGCGGCGATGCCGGCGTAGTCCAGCCGGAGCGTCACGTACGCCATTCTCTCCGAGTGGCACAGCACCAGGTGGCACGCGCTGCTCGTAAGCAGGCACACCATGGCTCCGCACAGGTACGCGAACATCGGCCACCGCGTGATCGGATCGGCGGAGGCAGCGTCCGCGGCCCGTGGCGCCGCGCTCGCGTCCTGCGGTTCATGCGGGATTTAGCAGGGGAAGACGTAGTACAAACTGAAGCTTAAATTTTGTCGGATATAAGGGCCTGTTGGGTTATCCACCGGCGGAGCACCTATTTTGCAGCTCTGCTAATTTAGCCTGCAGCTCCGTCGGCTCCGCTCTGGAGTGGAGGGACTCCGAAAACTCCCTAAATAGCACACTTCTGGAATTAATTACGAATTCTCTTTGGTGCTCTTGAATAAAACTCAATTTTAGGTGACTTATTAAGAGACAGTTGTGTAATTAGTGAAATTATATTTAAATTTTCGATAAAAAAATATTTAAGTTTGTGAATGATACCGCATCAAATTCTACACTCTACTTGATATTGATATCTGCTTACAATATTGGCGAACTACGGTTCAAATGTGCAGGGAATTGTGAACCAAGACAGGCACAAACCAGGGGACACCTAGTTATGCAAAGAGTTATTCTTTCCTCAAAATGTCAAGTCAGTCCCAATTATATGAAAATGTATATCTCGGTATAAAATCTTGTGTAAAAATTTCATGGAAGGCCCTGTTGACCGTAACCCACATTGATTGGCCTAATGGGCGCTTTGACCACAACCACGTTGACAGAGGACCCACCAGTCGTAAATGCGGGATGTGGATCTTTTCAGAAACACCTCACGATCGTATTCCCTCCTATTCGTGGTCCATCCCCTCTACTTACCTGTTCGAGCGAATCGGACGCAACAAAAGGCATTAGGGGTCCGGCAAGACGCGATGATCATAGTCCAACAAGACGCGATGATCATAGTCCAGCAAGTAACTTGTGGTGGTGTCCGGGAGGATGACGGTGCGGCACATCTACCAGTTCGCGTGTCAGGTTGAGACCACAAATATGCCTTGGTTGCTTGCACGACACAACAAGGCGAGGACGGCGGCGCTGCACTTGAAAAGTGTGAGCGGCAGAGGAGAGCTTAGCGCGCGAGGGTTAGCGAGCTAAGGTTATGCCATGTCTGGAGGAGGTGCCACGGAGCCCTATATTCACTCTATTGAGGTTGGTGGTGCTAGTCATGGAGGTACTACATGCCACGAGGGGAAGCGGGAGGAGGGCAGAGGGACCAGGAACTCACCACAATCAAGTCGCGGTGCTTTAGGGATGACAACGGAGCATGGAAGTGATGGCAATAGGGTCCACCTCTCCCCGCCGCCGCAGCCTCCCTCGTGGTCCCTACGGCTCTCTGGCTTCGACATCGGCAATACTAGCTCTCTGGCCACAGGGATGTGCATTTACATATGACTAGAACTCACTTTACACTCGGGGGAAGTAATAGGACCATCCTTGCATTTAACTCTTATGCAAACCCATCTTTACAACTAGTTATGTATGGATCCCTTGATGGATCCGGGAGATATGGAACTTCTGTCCTACATGCCATTGTCTTACACATCCACGTGGTCTTGAAAATTGAAGTTCAAGTAATTTATATTGTGTCGAATATTGATTTTAAAAAAATTGTGTATATATTGAATTCACAAGCACCACACAGTTTATCCAAAAATCAGAACCGATAGAGAGTGGCAAGCAATATATGTCAACACTTCACCTCACCTACAGATTTAGACTCCTTTAATCTTTAGATGTGAGAACGATGTAGGAAGCAAAAATAAAATATTTATATTACGTCGGTAGGGTCTTGAACATATAAACCTCTTGACTTTTATACCATATTAAATTAATGTTCTAGCAAATTCATCCAAAATCCCAAACTAATGAAGAGAAAAGGGCAATATATTCAAACATATAAAAAAACCAAAAGAACTACAACCAAATTGAAAGTTGGTGTACTCTTAACAGTGGTAAACTATGGTGTCTGAGATTACAAATTATCAATGTCTATGAAAGATTTTATGCACAAAAGCTCTCTTACGAGTGCCCATAGGCTCTTAGAGCATCTCCAACGACAACCCGCAAAAAACCTTCCGCATTTGTCCGTGGACAGGGGGACTACTCTGCGGACATGGATGCGGGAGGTAGCCATCTAACCATACCCACATACATTCTCATAATAACTCAAGCCAACCGGACGAAATTCGTGCAAACAAGTGCGGATTTCATATAAACACGGCCCGATTTTATATAAACATGATGGATTTCATATTATCACAATGTATTTCATTATAAATACATGAAAGCCGTCCTAGGTCCGTGTCCGGCACAGTGCCTCCTGCTCCGCCAGGTCCGTGTCCAGCGAGCAGAGTGGTAGGACTCGAGCAGTGCCTCCTGCTCCGCCAGGTACGTGTCCGGCGCGACCGCTCTGCCGGCGGTGATGTGCTCCTCCGCCTATAGATGCTCCTGGAGGAGGCTGTGGTTGTAATTGGCGTCGGCCTGCGCCTCCCGAAACTTCTCCTCCCGCACCATGTCCATATAATGGGCACGGGTCTCACCGATGGTCAGGGTGCAATGCACCGGCGAGGGTGCCACAAAGGAAGAGGAGGGTGGCGTTGGCTCGTCGTCAGAGGCGTCCTCCATTTGCACGTCCTCTGGCTGCCAGTCGGCAGCAATGGCGGCCATGGCCTTTTTCTGCTTCAACGTCAGCCCATCCCAGAGAGTTTTGGTTGCGGAGGGATCCATGGCGAGGAGTGGTGCGGAGAGGGATGATTGTGGCTATGGTCGGGGCACCGGGGCAGTGGTCTATATGGCACCGGTGGGTGGCAGATGTACGGACGAGTGGCGTCGAGGAAGACGCCTAGGCAACCGTGTGCCATCAATGCAGGCGGCAGACGGACGGAGGGGCGACCTTCGTGTCGTTTGAACGCGTCATCTGCATCGGGAAGCGGCGCGGGCGGCGCTCTCTCGGCCGGCACGCCGCTTCAACGCCGACGCCAGTGAGCAGTCACGTCCGCTCTGGGCGGGCATGAATTCCGACGCTGACGCTCTGAGGCGGCGCTGACCGAAAACGCGCGGGAGGGGTGAGGGGTATTTGGTGGGCCAGAGCAGTCAGAAACGGGCTCCAGATCGGGCGGGACTCCCAGAAACCTCCCCTATTGCGGGAGAAATCACGTTCTGACCATTCCACTGATCGAGGACGCATTGGATGGTTTTCATGGACCGGACGGATGGCTACAGGAAGTTTACAAGTCCGCGTTGAAGCTGCCTTTAGCACAGCTGCACGGGAGAGCGCGAAGAGAGCTCAAAGCAAAGGTCAATCTTTTCCATGAAATATATATATATATATATATATATATATATATATATATATATATATATATATATATATATATATATATATATATATATTCAATTCTTGCTTCTGTCGATGCATGTGGAACTGCAACATACAGCTAACGTGATTCAATTGGTTGACCAAAATGAGCTAATCAGGGGTTGCAGAACCAAATAAGTGGTTGTCCATCACATTCATGGAAAAGTAGAGCGTTGCATTACCTCTACGCACGACGGTGACACAATCTTAAAGGATTTTCTTTGCGGGGTTAAAGGTTTCATATTAGTCTATTGTAGAATAAAATTAGTCACGAACTCACTGCGTATGGCCATGAGTAATGAAATCTTCCTTTTCACCGCCAAAAGAAAGATTTCATTTTGACCATCAGTTTTATGGAAATATGTCCCCTTGCATAAAAATAAATAAACTTTATACAAGAATATTGTACAGATGATTATAGTAAAATCAATGTTGTGATTTTGCTAATAATTATTTCCTTGTTCATGAGTAAACTTGTAAAAGTTTGACCAGCGCAGATCCTAAAAAGCGCTTACACTGTCCTGAACAAGAGGGAGATCTCTATATCTGTATAGTAATAAGATTCCGGACTTTTTTCAATCTATATTATTTTTGTATTATTAAAAAAAAATGTGAGACACATTGACAAAACCCAGCAGTTGGGACACACTGGCACTAGTCAATCTGTTGGCAAGAAAGAACCTTAATAATAATAAAAGGTGCCTTTGGGTTTGGGAAACATTGTGGTTGGCACAAAATGAATAGACCATGCACCAAAAGCAATCAACCTATCAGGGGTACCTCCTGTATCCTACTACTGCTACTTTGAAGAAAAAGTAAACCAACAAACATGTCCTGCATGCATCAAGCTCAAGAACCCTAGCTAGCACAGCTCATGAAAGCAAGGGAAAAGGACTCCCAAGCATAAATGCAATGCTGGTGCCCTGCCTCACCACCGCCCCATTAAATTAAAACTTGCCAACCAGCTTCAAAACCAATAGTAGTAGTAGTACTAGAACTTCTACCTACCAACCTACCTTCAACATGACAGGTCCAGTTAACCAGAGCACATGAACACATGACAATGGCACTTAACCATCAATTGAATAAATAAACAAGCAGAGTAAGTGGTGGAATCAGTGGTGATTAGTATAGTGGTACCTGGATCAGCGCAACATGGTGATGAGAGGGCGAGGAGGATGTGTTGGGTGGACAGCTGTTCGGGATCTCCTCCTCGTTTCCAGACAAATCTGCGGCAGCTGGAGGCAGGAGGAGGCAGGCGGCTGCCTCATGCTTCAGCGCCCCTGTCATGTTGGCCATCGCCATCAGATCTCCCCAGTAGCTCCTCGTCAATGGCGCGTCGTCAAACGTGTTCCCGCCACCGCTAATGCTGCAGTCCCGTGGGATCACCATTGCCGTGAGGATCGTCAAGCACAGGAACAGCAGGAATCCTACCAAATGCCTGCGCGTGTAGAGCAACAGAGTCGAGATGATTCAGGGGAATCGCCTCGCCATTGATGAGCATATCGCATTCGCAATCGGTTAAGGGACTTACGACCAGACGTTGAGGGTCTCGTTGTGGATGGAGAAGATGCTGAGGATGGTCTCCTTCAACGGCCACTCGCACCGGTAGTAGCCGTGGATGTACTCGTTGTCCTTGAGCCACTCCGGCAGCGCCTCATAGCCGATCAGCTCGCACTTGTGCTCCTTGCTCTTGTCGTCGTGGTCAGAGCCTTTGCAGGAAGTGGAAGAGGCCATTGGTCTCTCCTCCATGCCTGCGCTTGTTGGATGTACCGCACGAGGAAAACCCTTTTAGGTACAGGCTTGACTTGTCCAGCTCCACGCGACAATGGAGGTCGCCGAACGCCGATGTTGGTTGGTTACTTGTGCAACGGTGGAGAGGAAATATGTTTCTGGGTGTGCGCGCGGAGTGGACAACTCTGCCTCTATATATGGTAGTCTCTGGTCTCTCCTCTTGCGATTGGTGCCACGTTGCTCTGCGGAGCCAAACAAGAAGTGCAAGCAATTGGGATCGCAGAGCTAATGTACTAATTCTAATAATATTCCAAGTCGATCCCTCCACGTAGATGCGAAGATTCCTATGGCTCGTGGTATATTAGTTGTGGTCCTTGTGGATTCATCTGAGGTGATGGCCAGTGCACTACCACAAATACGTTCATCGGAAACGGCTCAAGGGATTATTCAGGAAGGGCTTTTTTAACCGTCCACTGGGCAAGTGTATGGTGATATAATGGATCACAGAGTTATGGTGAGAACCAGAGCAATGCTAGACACACAGACATTTACAAGCGGAATTTTGTTAAGTGAGGCGGGCCCACCAATTAAAAGTGTAGTATTATCAGTGAGAACCGTTTAATACAGTGGTATCAGAACATGATGGCACGCATTGCGGTCCTCGTCCATTTTAATGAAAGAATAATTTAAATATCTAAGAATATCTGAACATGACAAAACTTTGAGAAAAGAAAACTTTGTGGCCATATTTGTTCAAACTTTATATATAGGTTCAAAATGGACAAGGGTGACAATACCATGTATTAGCGTCATTGTCCAAAAAAAAAAGGTTCATAGAAGCGTTATATTTGCTATAAGATGTTCCAATATGTGTAGCATGTTTTATTTCTTTGAAGTTAAGAAAGCAACACCAGCTAAAAGGAAGCAGGAGTGATGATATTGCCTGCCTCATATTCAAACCCTGTAAATGCTAGTTATGGTCCGCCCTAGTGATTGTATAGCAGTTGTGATAAATTTAGATAATTCCTGCTGGCCACAGGTAACATTAATATTTCATTATACATGCAAGTAAGGACAACCCAGTTAAAAAGAAGTTTTAGAAAAAGGACAACCTGAAACTAACTATAAAAAGAAACTGCACTGTTCATAACAGTAGTGCAGCATAATACTGAAAGATTGCTTAGTCAAAAAGTCGAAAACATGAAATTAGCCAAGTGGCTGCTAGATATTAGGTGCTTTTGGACAGTGAATATTAAAGTACACGTGTAACTTAGACAGGAAGACTGTATAAACATGTAAATTAGCATAAGCAGACTGGTGGCAAAGGAGGCAAGTTTGTGGAGGATAAGACCACCCAGATCTGCTGCACCCACCTCTTGAACTTGCTCTTTTCCAGCCTTTTTCATGGGTGCCCATCCTCTCTCCCACTCCCCCTAAATCAAGAATATGAAGAAATTGTTAAACCACTTGAGCCATGCGTTTATATCACCCATGAATCCTAAAATTTCTTGAGCACGATGCAATATAACATGTGTTAGCGACATTCAGTGATGTATAATTATCAGTTGTACTGAGTCATTGTTGCATCACACCCTAATACTTAACCACTGATTAGGCCAACCAATTTTGCACAATTCTAGCAAACATATATACGAATGCATCTATATTCAATTTGATGTGCACTCAATTTATAAATTAACCGATGCAGCTAGTAGAACATACCTCAACATCCCTATCATAACCTCAATTACTAACTAAAGTGCAGCTGGAGTTATAGGGGTGTTGGTTATTTTCGTATGTTTTCCATCAAGTTGCACACTGCTGTTTTGCCTCAACACTGCTATTTGTTCCCTGCAAGAAGAGGTAATGTCAGACTGTCCAAATATTAAACACATGTAAAGGGAAAAATCGCATCCTTACTGTAGGCGTACTTCGGATCACCCAGCTCAGAGAAAAGCTCCTGCACCATTACACAACAAGTAAAAATTATCAGAAGAAGGATGACCTAAAATAACTCAAAAAATAAACGACACGGCTTGATAAAAAAAACTATTTCATTTAACCAAAAAAGAAGTCAAAGTCTGGAAGCAGCAGGGGTCGTAATAATAGTTTAAGCCGCATAATTTAACCAGTGACAAAATGGATGAAAAAAGGATTTGAGTTATGAACACAATGTACATAAGTGAGAAAAGATGGGACCCAATCATGTAACCAGTGAATTAGTGGGGACCGGTGAGAACTTAGTGAGGACCCAATCATGTAACCAGTGAATTAGTATTTAGATATTACTGAATTTGCAATGATTGAGAAAGAGGAACACCAACCAAAGGAAAAAAAACATCTTAAAAGCAAAAGTTTTCACCTTACTGAATTGATACATTTTGCATAAGCAAAGATAAGAGGGATCTACTGATCTCCACATCCACATATTGGCCGCTAACGGACGACGGTGGCGGCGGGGCCCTGGTGGTCCGCGGCGGCGGCGAGCAGTGAGCAGCAGCGACGGGAAACCCAGGGCGGCACGACATCAATCTATGAGCAAAGATGGATGTGCGTACTGCTTGCAGCGGCTGTTGCAGACTTGCAGTAGCGACTGTAGAAGTGAGAGAGAGGTGCAGTAGCGACTGTAGAAGTGAGAGAGAGGTTTGGTGGAATAGTTTTATTGTATTTGCTTGAGCCTCGTGGGCATATATATAGAAGTACATGATCTACTTGGAGTACAAGACAAGTCAGAATATTTCCTAGTCTAACCTATGTTTTCCAAGACAATCACGTTACTCAACATCCCCCGCAGTCACAACAGTAGCGACGCAGACGATGAGACTGGAGAAGAATCCGAAGGCAAGCCGACGGACACCCCCCATAGTCGTAACGGTCGACGCATCGCAGAGTCGTGGCTGGAGTGAAAACCGACGAGGTTGCTCAAGCAAGGCGGTAGCCCTTTGTGCCGTTTGTCGATGTAGCTGAGAGCGTAGGGTGGTGTAGCCGTGGTCGAGGTAGCCGTGCAAAGAATGCCGTGGTCGATGTCGATTCAGGGTAGCCGGTGTTGAGGAAGTCGCCGTGGAGCCGTGGGCGCAAGGGGGCGCCGAGTTAGCATGGGCGCAGTGGTGTCGAAGTAGTGGTGCGCTGGAAAGGAGATGTTGTTCGCGACGCGTCGCGGCGGGTTTGCCAAGCCCGGGGACACATCGTAGATGAAGGCACGCACCGGTGTTGCCAGCACAGGGCATGCGTAGACGGACGAAGATGAAGTTGACGGAGCGTCGCACTAGGCTTGCCAGGCCTAGGGACACGTCGTGGATGAAGGCACGCGGCGGTGATGCCAACACCGGGCACGCGGAGACTAGGACTTGCACGAGCTGTACGCCATGTCGAAGAAGTCGGAGAGGCCAGCAGAGAAGAACTCGACGATGATTGCGGCGTCCATCGGCGCGGGGCCGATGTCACCAACGGTAGTCGGAGTAGATGAAGTGGTCAGGGTAGATGACGGCGACACTGGTGACGGGCTGGTGCTGGACGAAGACGAAGGAGGTGGACGGGCGGCGGCTACGTGGGTAGCGGCGGTGGCGACCAAAGAAGAGCGGCGGCGGCGGCCTGACGGCGGCAGCTAGGTTAGGAGCGCGGTGGCAGTGCTCGAAGTAGGCGAAGAACCCGGCAGCATGACGGAGACCGGCGCGGACGGTGGCGTTCCCGCGCCAAGGGAGGCAGCGCGATGCATACCATGGTAAGTCAACGCGTGTGGACGACAAAGTGGACCGTGGGCCGCTGCGCTCCCGAAGGGGCGATGCAACGACGGCATGCAGGTCGGGGTGATGGCGGGAAGACCTCGGGGCGGCGGCAGGGACCACGGGCCGCGGCGAGACTGTCGTGGTTCTAAGTCCGACAGTAGAATGGGGGGGTAGGGATGTAGAGGCAAGATCCTAGCTATGGAGGAGTTGTACACGCGAGTTTTACGAGTTCAGGCCCTTCTCAGAGAAAGTAACAGCCCTACGTCTCGGAGCCCGGAGGCGGTCGACTGGATTATATGCGTGTGTGTTACAGGGGGTGCGAACCCTTGTCCCATAGGAGGGGGGTGGCATATATAGAGTGCGCCAAGACCTCAGCCCCCCTCTGTTACACAGGGTTCAATGTTCATAAAGAGAGAGCGTTATAGGTAACATCTGTAATAAAGTGCTACAAATGATCATTAAATATACGAGTGAATGCCCGACCGTTGCTGTGTAGAACGGCTTTAGGTCTTCTTGTACGTCGAGTGGTCTTTTACATGGTCGAGTGGTTGAATAGTCGAGTGACGCAAAGAAGGAGTAGTCTCCGAGTGAATGGTAGGTCGAGTGGATTACACTCGACACCTTTATTGGGTCCACCTCATTTACTCTTGAACTTCTTTGCTTCTAAGACAAGGACCTTGGGTAGGATGTATAGGTCAGGCCTATTACCCTACCCCAGGTCTATGTCCTCATCATTAGCCCCCGAATGGATTGAGGTCCGAGTGGAAAGAAGGTTGAAGTTGATCTTGCCTTGACTCTTGCCTTTCTCAAGAATTCATCTCCGAATGGAGGCCAGTGTTGAAACTTTCGGCTTTCTTTCAGTCGCCTTGATCGATTCAGCAATTACCGATTGGTTTTTATAACATCGCCTGTCAAGTGTCACCTTTGATGCGAAATATTTGGTGTGATCCGTTGCCGAGGATCCCGGATTTCGTGGGATTCGAAATTTTGGTAGGAGCATGCCGGACGGAACACGCCATGGTGAGCGGAGTGGATAGATAGAGCGTTTTGATTTCCGCACCACCTTTTTCACCATGTATCATGCGCATGGCTGTTTGAGGGATTTGACAGGATCGCCCGGACCCATGCGTCAGCCACTCAGAAGTGGGCCTTTAAAAGCGGCGAGACCGAGGCGTCCGCACTGTGCGTGCCCATTCTCTTTCTTCTTCCTCTTGCTCCTTTACCCCACCCGGCTTCTCCACTCTCGACGCCACCGCTCCGCCGCCATGGGAAATGAGAGAACGGCGGCGCTGGAACGCGCGAAGAAGGCGAAGGGGGCGGCGAAAAGCAGGAAGGCGAATCGGGGGTCTTCATCGCGCTCGGGGCTGCCATCGGGTTGGATCCAAGGAGATTGGATCCGATCTTCGCTTCGGCAGGAAGACTTGGATGATATGGACGAGTTAGGGTTGATCGTCCACGAGTCTGCGCGGTTGCCGGAGGGGGAAACGAAACCGCAGCCGTGACCGGGTGAGTGCGTCCTGCTCGCCACCCACGTCGACCGCGGCTTCTCGCTTACTCCCCAACCCTTCTTTCGAGGTTTCTTGAATTTCTTTGGGGCCCAACTCCATCATTTTACTCCCAACACCATCACGTATCTTGCCACGTTCATATCCATGTGCGAGAATTTCCTGGGGTGTCGACCACACTGGGGTCTTTTCAAGCACATCTTTACCATCCGCTCCCAATCGGTGAAGAAAGCAAACTCGAATGACGAGAAAACCCATGTTATCCAGATGTGTGGGGGTCTGGGTATTCAGAAGAGGAAAAGAAGTTCCTTTCCCTCAATGACTCTTCTGGACTCGGTAAGGGGCTGGCAGTCGACCTGGTTCTACTGCCAGGACATCGTGACGCCAGGCCAGTCGACTGGACTTCCCCCTTTCTCGTTTGATCGAGTCCAAACTCCATCTTCGTTGAAAGTGACTACCGCGGAGAAGGCAAAGACAGGCATGCTCGTCGAGAGAGTGGTTCAGTTGATCAACCAATGTGTCACTGGCATGGATCTACTAGAGGTGTTCCTCAGTCGGCGCATCCAACCACTCCAAGCTCGTGACCACGCCATGTGGATGTACTCTGGGGCTGGTGACACCGCTCGGGTTCATCCGGAAGAGGTGGAGGCCAAGACAGTGGCCGAGTGGCTGAAGGGTATCACCGGGAACAAGGACAACCCCAGGGGCGCCAGGAGAGTCAACCCTTTCAGCGACAGAAACCAACCAGACAAGGTTTGGCCATCTCAACTGAGTTTTTTAGACGTGTTTTCCGATTGTTTTCGACCCGACTGACTTGCAGTCGTCTCCTTGTTTTGTAGATCTACACGGAGATGTATTCAATGCCCAATGGTGAGCAAGCTCTGGAGCAAGACCAAGAGGGAGAGGACAGTGCGGAGGAGAGCGGCGAGTGGGAGTCACCAGCCGATGATGATGAAGATGAGAGTGATGAGTCGAGCAACGAGGAAGTAGCCGACTCACCGCCTCGTTCTGAACGTCGATCCAAGCAGCACCATGATCCCATAGGCAGGCGCGGTAAAGATGTGGCGTCGAATGCTCCATCTCAAAAGCGCGCTCGGTCTCCGACTCCACAATTGGCTGAGAAGGTCACCAAGAAGCCCAAGGCCAATCCTTCGAAGGCTCGGAAGACCTTGCTGAGAATCAAGATAGACGTTCCTGTTGCTTCTGGGTAAATATTTTTCCCGTATTTTCTTGTTCCGACTAACTTTTTTGTTCTGACCGAGTGGATGATGAACCTTTTCAGCCCGACCTCGGCTGCGACTGACATGGATATCGACAAGAATCCGGTCAACGAGGAAACCGACGACGTAGCTACCTCCAAAGCCAGTAAGTCTACCCAATTCGAATTCGTTTGGTCGACTGGACTGTTTGTCAGCTATCCGTACGACTTTATCTGTTTATTGCAGTACCACAGGACATTGTTGTGCTCCCGGATGATGAAGAAGAAGCACCACTAAGGGGGAGGAGGAGGAAAGACAAGGAACTGAGCGGGACAACGCTTGAGGTCCAGATTCTTCAGTCGACCATGACGCCTGGGACGGTAGTCGAGCAATCGACAGATCCGGCTCAAACCAACGTCACCTTCGCTGTCCATCTGTCGACTGGTTGTCCATCAGGATCAGCTACTCAGACTCCTGCTGCACCGATACAACTCCACGCTTTAGATCCTGCAGCTGCTTCGACTGCTCTGCCAGCATCACTTTTTACTGCGTATCAGACTCCGGACGACCCGTCGACTGCTGCCAAGGAAGCTCTTCTTCAGTTAAATCTTGTGATGGGGCAAATGAAAGTGGTGCATGAGGCCAGCCAGGTGGCCTTCAACGCCGGAGCTGCTCTGCAAACTAATGTCCAGGTTAGTTGGTCATACTTCTCGTCTGATCACCACTGGGGTGTGGTTGTTTTGAAATTGTATAAGTCACTTTGGATCGACTCAAGCTGAATCTTCGAACTAGTGGGGGCACACTGAGTGCACCCACTAGGTGTAGTCCCCGAGACCAAAGTTGACCGCGGGCGGTCGACTGTGGTCTGAGAATCTGTACTTTCTTTTTTACAACTCGCGCTGTGTGGACCATGTCGAGTGGAATTAAAACCAATGGGGGCATGCTAAGTGCACCCACTGGGTGTAGTCCCCGAGACCATAGTTGACTGCGGGCAGTCGACTGTGGTCTGAGAACCTGAACCACTTTTTTTGAATGTTTGATTCGATGGTAGTCTTGGAGTAGCTGTCGCAGTGATGTCTTTCATTTCAGTCGACTGACGAGTCTTGTGTGTTGGTTGCAGAAATCATGTGATCTTGGTGCTCAACTCTCTACGCTGAACCAGCAACAAATCAGCCTCAACCTTGATCTGGAATTGGCCAAAAAGAATCTCAAGACTGCTCGCGATGAAGTAGCTGCCATGGGAGGTAACCAATCATGAATTGTTTATCTTGCTGTTGCTGGCACTTTTCCTTCCCATTTTTTTAACCGAGTGACTCCACTCGAGCAGATGTACGTAGTGAAAACCGTCAACTCCAAGCCCGTCTGAAGACTGTTATTTCTTTAGAGAAAATGAAGCAGTCTTTGGAGAAGAAGGATCTAGATCTTGCTGCTGCACAGAAGGAAGCGCGAGATAAAACTGCGCTTGCCGACAAGAAGCTTGTTTCAGTCGACAAGCTAGAAGAAGAGAATTCCAAACTGAAGACTGCTATTTCTGATGCCAATCGGCAGGTCGAGCGACTGAAGAAGGACAAGGACAAGATGACTGACGAGCTTGGGAGCCTCAAAGTTAAGAAGGGCGAGTTGGAGCCTTATCTGGGCCAGCTTGCTGCAAAGCTGGTCTTAAACCTTGAAGGTACTGATGGTTGACTGACTTGTTTTTGTCGACTGTAAAGTCTAATTATATCGCCGACTCACCATTCACTCGACTATGCAGAGTTTTGTCAAGACTTTGAAGTGGAAACTGGGCGGGTCGAGACGGGTCTTGACCCCATAAACTGTCCAGTCAAGGATGATGTTGCGATGAATGTGCTACGGTTGGAATCTCGCATGGACAGCTCGGTTACTTATCTTGCCCTCCTGAAAGCGGCAATGACTCGAGTTGATGCTGAACTCTAGCCTCAGGCGGAACTATCCCAAGATCTCGAGTCCCTGATGGCTCGACTGAATCAAATCCCTGACCGAGTGCAAGAATGGAAGAAGTCATCCGCTCGCTGTGGCGCTGATGTCGCATTGTCCCTGGTCTGAGTGCACTGCAAAGACGTCAAAGAAGACAAGCTGGCGGAACTCAAGGTTGCTAACACCAAGAGACACACTTTCCAGTCCTTCATGGACACTTTCCTTGAAGCCGCCACTCGTATTGCAGACAACATAGACCTTGACAGTTTCTGCGACCCGGCCAGTCCTTCTCCTGACGCATGACCGAAATACATTATGCTCCACCTTTATTTGCCTCGGAATGCCGAGTGATTGTGTAACCGTTAAACTCATTCGGGCTTGATGCTCGAATACTTTTGATCCGTCGTTTGGAACTTTTAGGATCTATCTAAACTTGATTTATTTCCGAATATGCTTGTTTTTGCCTTCGCCCGGAATTTGCTCTTTGAGATGTAGCCCTGAAGTGGAGACTTCAATCAACCTGCGCCTCGTCGTCCCCGCGGACAGAGAAGGAGCGCATGTTGTATTTGTGGTGTAGCTCGGAGAAGAAGGCCGCGGTCGACCTGCACCTCGTCTCCCTTGCAGATAGGGATGGAGCGTACGTTGTACTTGTGGTGTAGCTCGGAGAAGAAGGCCACGGTCGACCTGCACCTCGTCGCCCTTGCGGATAGGGATGGAGCGTACGTGGTACTTGTGGCGCAGCTCCTAAGGAGAAGGTTGCAATTGACCTACACCTCGTCATCCTTGCGGATGGGGATGGAGCGCACGTTGTATTTGTCGCGCAGCTCCAAAGGAGAAGGTTGTAGTCGACCTGCACCTCGTCTTCCTTGCGGATAGGGATGGAGCGCACGTTGTATTTATGGTGCAGCTCCAAAGGAGAAGGTTGTAGTCTACCAGCACCTCGTCGTCCTTGCAGATAGGGACAGACTTTAAACCTTAGGCGAGTACTGGACTGCAGCTAAGCCTCCAAGTGGGAGGGTTGCTCACCACTCGGTAGGATTTTTTAAACTTAGGCGAGTACTGGACTGCAGCTAAGCCTCCGAGTGGGAGGGTTGCTCACCACCCGGTAGGATTTTTTTAAACTTAGGCGAGTACTGGACTATAGCTAAGCCCCCGAGTGGGAGGGTTGCTCACCACTCAGTAGAATTTTTTAAACTTAGGCGAGTACTGGACTGCAGCTAATGTTGGGGAACGTAGCAGAATTTTAAAATTTTCTATGCATCACCAAGATCAATCTATGGAGTCATCTAGCAAAGAGGGAGAGAGGAGTGCATCTACATACCCTTGTACATCGCATGCGGAAGCGTTGAAGAGAACGGGGTTGAGGGAGTCATACTCGTCGTGATCCAAATCACCGATGACCAAGTGCCGAACGGACAGCACCTCCGCGTTCAACACACGTATGGTTGGGAAGACGTCTCCTCCTTCTTGATCCAGCAAGGGGGAAGGAGAGGTTGATGAAGATCCAGCAGCACAACAGCGTGGTGGTGGAAGCAATGGTGATCTCGGCAGGGCTTCGCCAAGCGCAGGGAGACGGAGGAGTGTCACGGGAGGGAGAGGGAGAGGCCAGGGGCTTGGGTGCGGCAGCCCTCCCCCCCCACTATATATAGGGTCCCTAGGGGGGCACCGGCCCTAGGAGATCCAATCTCCTAGGGGGGGCGGCGGCCAAGGGGGTGCCTTGCCCCCCAAGGCAAGGGTGGCGCCCCCCACCCCTAGGGTTTCCAACCCTAGGCGCAGGGGGAGGCCCAAGGGGGGCGCACCAGCCCACTAGGGGCTGGTTCCCCTCCCACTTCAGCCCATGGGGCCCTCCGGGATAGGTGGCCCCACCCGATGGACCCCCGGGACCCTTCCGGTGGTCTCGGTACAATACCGATTACCCCCGAAACTTTCCCAATGGCCGAAACTTGACTTCCTATATATAAATCTTCACCTCCGGACCATTCCGGAACTCCTCGTGATGTCCCGGATCTCATACGGGACTCCGAACAACTTTTGGGTTAACGTATGCTAATATCTCAACAACCCTAGCGTCACCGAACCTTAAGTGTGTAGACCCTACGGGTTCACGAGACATGCAGACATGACCGAGACGACTCTCCGGTCAATAACCAACAGCGGGATCTGGATACCCATGTTGGCTCCCACATGCTCCTCGATGATCTCACCGGATGAACCACGATGTCGAGGATTCAATCAACCCGTATACAATTCCCTTTGTCAATCGGTACGTTACTTGCCCGAGACTCGATCGTCGATATCCCAATACCTCGTTCAATCTCGTTACCGGCAAGTCACTTTACTCGTACCGTAATGCATGATCCCGTGATCAACCACTTCATCACATTGAGCTCATTATGATGATGCATTACCGAGTGGGCCCAAAGATACCTCTCCGTCATGCGGAGTGACAAATCCCAGTCTCGATTCATGCCAACCCAACAGACACTTTCAGAGATACCTGTAGTGTACCTTTATAGTCACCCAGTTACGTTGTGACGTTTGGCACACCCAAAGCACTCCTACGGTATCTGGGAGTTGCACAATCTCATGGTCTAAGGAATGATACTTGACATTCGAAAAAGCTACAGCAAACGAACTACACGATCTTTGAGCTATGCATAGGATTCGGTCTTGTCCATACATCATTCTCCTAATGATGTGATCCCGTTATCAATGACATCCAATGTCCATAGTTAGGAAACCATGTCTATCTTTTGATCAACGAGCTAGTCAACTAGAGGCTCACTAGGGACGTGTTGTGGTCTATGTATTCACACATGTATTAAGATTTCCGGATAACACAATTATAGCATGAACAATAGATAATTATCATGAACAAAGAAATATAATAATAACCATTTTATTATTGCCTCTAGGGCATATTTCCAATAGTCTCCCACTTGCACTAGAGTCAATAGTCTAGTTACATTGTGATGAATCGGACACCCATGCAGTTCTGGTGTTGATCATGTTTTGCTCTAGGGAGAGGTTTAGTCAATGGATCTGCCACATTCAGGTCCGTATGTACTTTACAAATCTCTATGTCTCCATTTTGAACACTTTCACGAATGGATTTGAAGCGACGCTTGATATGCCTGGTCTTCCTGTGAAACCCGGGCTCCTTGGCAAGGGCAATAGCTCCAGTGTTGTCACAGAAGAGAGTCATCGGGCCCGACGCATTGGGTATGACTCCTAGGTCGGTAATGAACTCCTTCACCCAGACTGCTTCTTTGTGCTGCCTCCGAAGCTGCCATGCACTCCGCTTCACATGTAGATCCCGCCACAACGCTTTGCTTGCAACTGCACCAACTTACTACCCCACCATTCAAAATATACACGTATCCGGTTTGTGACTTAGAGTCATCCAGATCTATGTCGAAGCTAGCATCGACGTAACCCTTTACGACGAGCTCTTTGTCACCTCCATAAACGAGAAACATATCCTTAGTCCTTTTCAGGTACTTCAGGATATTCTTGACCGCTGTCTAGTGTTCCATGCCGGGATTACTTTGGTACCTTCCTACCAAACTTACGGCAAGGTTTACATCAGGTCTGGTACACAACATAGCATACATGATAGACCCTATGGCCGAGGCATAGGGGACGACACTCATCTTTTCTCTATCTTCTGTCGTGGTCGGGCATTGAGCCGTGCTCAATCTCGTACCTTGCAATACAGGCAAGAACCCCTTCTTTGACTGATCCATTTTGAACTTCTTCAATATCTTGTCAAGGTACGTACTCTGTGAAAGACCAATGAGGCGTCTCGATCTATCTCTATAGATCTTGATGCCTAATATATAAGCAGCTTCTCCAAGGTCCTTCATTGAAAAACACTTGTTCAAGTAGGCCTTTATGCTTTCCAAGAATTCTATATCATTTCCCATCAACAGTATGTCATCCACATACAGTATGAGAAATGCTACAGAGCTCCCACTCACTTTCTTGTAAATGCAGGCTTCTCCATAAGTCTGCGTAAACCCAAGCGCTTTGATCATCTCATCAAAAGGAATGTTCCAACTCCGAGATGCTTGCACCAGCCCATAAATCAAGCGTTGGAGCTTGCACACCTTGTCAGCATTCTTAGGATCGACAAAACCTTCCAGCTGTATCATATACAATTCTTCCTTAAGGAAACCATTAAGGAATGATGTTTTGACGTCCATTTGCCATATCTCATAATCATAGAATGCGGCAATTTCTAACATGATTCGGACGGACTTCAGCTTCGCTACGGGTGAGAAAGTCTCATCATAGTCAACCCCTTGAACTTGTCGATAACCCTTAGCAACAAGCCGAGCTTTATAGATGGTCACATTACCATCCGCGTCTGTCTTCTTCTTAAAGATCCATTTATTTTCTATGGCTCGCTGTTCAACAGGCAAGTCAGTCAAAGTCCATACTTCGTTTTCATACATGGATCCTATCTCAGATTTCATGGCTTCCAGCCATTTGCCGGAATCCGGGCCCGCCATCGCTTCTTCATAGTTCGAAGGTTCACCGTTGTCTAACAACATGATTTCCAATACAGGGTTGCCGTACCACTCTGGTGCGGAACGTGTCCTCGTGGACCTACGAAGTTCAGTAGCAACTTGATTTGAAGTTTCATGATCATCATCATCAACTTCCTCTCTAGTCGGTGCTGGCACCTCAGGAACATTTTCTTGAGCTGTGTCACTTACCGGTTCAAGAGGTAATACTTCATCAAGTTCTACTTTCCTCCCACTTATTTCTTTCGATAGAAACTCTTTCTCTAGAAAGGACCCATTCTTGGAAACAAAGATCTTGCCTTCAGATCTGAGGTAGAAGGTATACCCAATAGTTTCTTTAGGGTATCCTATGAAGACGCATTTTTCCGATTTGGGCTCGAGCTTTTCAGGTTGAAGATTCTTGACATAAGCATCGCATCCCCAAACTTTTAGAAACGACAGCTTAGGTTTCTTCCCAAACCATAATTCATATGGTGTCGTCTTAATGGATATCGACGGAGCCCTATTTAAAGTGAATGCGGCAGTCTCTAAAGCATAGACCCAAAATGACAGCGGTAAATCGGTAAGAGACATCATAGATTGCACCATATCCAATAGAGTGCGATTACGACGTTCGGACACACCATTACACTGAGGTGTTCCAGGCGGCGTGAGTTGTGAAACTATTCCACATTTTCTTAAGTGTGTGCCAAATTCATGACTCAAGTATTCTCCCCCACGATCTGATCGCAAGAACTTGATTTTCTTGTCACGTTGATTCTCAACCTCACTCTAAAATTCCTTGAACTTTTCAAAGGTCTCTGACTTGTGTTTCATTAAGTAGACATACCCATATCTACTCAAGTCATCAGTGAGGGTGAGAACATAACGATAGCCACCGCGAGCCTCAACACTCATTGGACCTCACACATCAGTATGTATGATTTCCAATAAGTTGGTTGCTCGCTCCATTGTTCCTGAGAACGGAGTCTTGGTCATTTTACCCATGAGGCATGGTTCGCATGTGTCAAATGATTCGTAATCAAGAGACTCCAAAAGTCCATCTGCATGGAGCTTATTCATGCGTTTGACACCTATGTGACCAAGGTGGCAGTGCCACAAGTATGTGGGACTATCATTATCAACTTTACATCTTTTGGTATTCACACTATGAATATGTGTAACATTACGCTCGAGATTCATTAAGAATAAACCATTCACCATCGGAGCATGACCATAAAACATTTCTCTCATATAAATAGAACAACCATTATTCTCGGATTTAAATGAGTAGCCATCTCGAATTAAACGAGATCCTGATACAATGTTCATGCTCAAAGCTGGCACTAAATAACAATTATTGAGGTTTAAAACTAATCCCATAGGTAAATGTAGAGGTAGCGTGCCGACGGCGATCACATCGACCTTGGAACCATTCCCGACGCGCATCGTCACCTCGTCCTTCGCCAGTCTCCGCTTATTCCGCAGCTCCTGCTTTGAGTTACAAATGTGAGCAACCGCACCGGTATCAAATACCCAGGAGCTACTACGAGTACTGGTAAGGTACACATCAATCACATGTATATCACATATACCTTTAGTGTTGCCGACCTTCTTGTCCGCTAAGTATTTGGGGCAGTTCCGCTTCCAGTGACCACTTCCCTTGCAATAAAAGCACTCAGTCTCGGGCTTGGGTCCATTCTTTGGCTTCTTCCCGGCAGCTTGCTTATCGGGCGCGGCAACTCCCTTGCCGTCCTTCTTGAAGTTCTTCTTACCCTTGCCTTTCTTGAACTTAGTGGTTTTATTCACCATCAACACTTGATGTTCCTTTTTGATTTCCACCTCTGCTGATTTCAGCATTGAATATACCTCAGGAATGGTCTTTTCCATCCCCTGCATATTGAAGTTCATCACAAAGCTCTTGTAGCTCGGTGGAAGCGACTGAAGGATTCTGTTAATGACCGCGTCATCCGGGAGATTAACTCCCAGCTGAGTCAAGCGGTTATGCAACCCAGACATTTTGAGTATGTGCTCACTGACAGAACTACTTTCCTCCATCTTACAGCTGAATAACTTGTCGGAGACTTCATATCTCTCGACCCGGGCATGAGCTTGGAAAACCATTTTCAGCTCTTCGAACATCTCATATGCTCCGTGTCTCTCAAAACGCTTTTGGAGCCCCAGTTCTAAGCTGTAAAGCATGCCGCACTGAACGAGGGAGTAATCATCAGCACGTGATTGCCAAGCGTTCATAACGTCTTGGTTCTCTGGGATGGGTGCGTCACCTAGCGGTGCTTCTAGGACATAATCTTTCTTGGCAGCTATGAGGATGATCCTCAGGTTCCGGACCCAGTCCGTATAGTTGCTGCCATCATCTTTCAGCTTGGTTTTCTCTAGGAACGCGTTGAAGTTGAGGACAACATGGGCCATTTGATCTACAAGACATATTGTAAAGATTTTAGACTATGTTCATGATAATTAAGTTCATCTAATCAAATTACTTAATGAACTCCCACTCAGATAGACATCCCTCTAGTCATCTAAGTGAAACATGATCCGAGTTAACTAGGCCGTGTCTGATCATCATGTGAGACGGACTAGCCAACATCGGTGAACATCTTCATGTTGATCGTATCTTCTATATGACTCATGCTCGACCTTTCGGTCTTCTGTGTTCCGAGGCCATGTCTGTACATGCTAGGCTCGTCAAGTCAACCTAAGTGTATTGCGTGTGTAAATCTGTCTTACACCCATTGTATTCGAACGTTAGAATCTATCACACCCGATCATCACGTGGTGCTTCGAAACAACGAACCTTCACAAGGGTGCACAGTTAGGGGGAACACTTTCTTGAAATTATTACGAGGGATCATCTTATTTAAGCTACCGTCATTCTAAGCAAATAAGATGTAAAACATGATAAAGATCACATGCAATCAAATAGTGACATGATATGGCCAATATCATTTGCTCCTTTTGATCTCCATCTTCGGGGCTTCATGATCATCGTTGTCACCGGCATGACACCATGATCTCCATCATCATGATCTCCATCATCGTTTCTTCTTGAAGTTGTCTCATCATCTATTACTTCTACTACTATGGCTAACGCTTTAGCAATAAAGTAAAGTAATTACATGACGTTTATGTTGACACGCAGGTCATAAATAAATAAAGACAACTCCTATGGCTCCTGCCGGTTGTCATACTCATCGACATGCAAGTCGTGATTCCTATTACAAGAACATGATCATCTCATACATCACATATATCATTCATCACATCCTTTGGCCATATCACATCACAAAACACTTGCTGCAAAAACAAGTTAGACGTCCTCTAATTGTTGTTGCAAGTTTTTACGTGGCTGCTATAGGTTTCTAGCAAGAACATTTCTTACCTATGCCAAAACCACAACGTGAATTGCCAATTTCTATTTACCCTTCATAAGGACCCTGTTCATCGAATCCGATCCGACTAAAGTGGGAGAGACAGACACCCGCCAGCCACCTTATGCAGCTAGTGCATGTCAGTCGGTGGAACCGGTCTCACATAAGCGTACGTGTAAGGTTGGTCCGGGCCGCTTCATCCCACAATGCCGCCGAATCAAGATAAGACTAGTAACGGCAAGATAATTGACAATATCGACGCCCACAACTGCTTTGTGTTCTACTCGTGCATAGTAACTACGCATAGACCTAGCTCATGATGCCACTGTTGGGGAACGTAGCAGAATTTTAAAATTATCTACGCATCACCAAGATCAATCTATGGAGTCATCTAGCAATGAGGGAGAGAGGAGTGCATCTACATACGCTTGTAGATCACGCGCGGAAGCGTTCAAGAGAACGGGGTTGAGGGAGTCGTACTCGTCGTGATCCAAATCACCGATGACCAAGTGCCGAACGGACAGCACCTCCGCGTTCAACACATGTACGGTTGGTAAGACGTCTCCTCCTTCTCGATCCAGCAAGGGGGAAGGAGAGGTTGATGAAGATCCAGCAGCATGACGGCGTGGTGGTGGAAGCAACGGTGATCTCGGCAGGGCTTCGCCAAGCGCAGGGAGACGGAGGAGTGTCACAGGAGGGAGAGGGAGAGGCCAGGGGCTTGGGTGCGGCAGCCCTCCCTCCCCCCACTATATATAGGGTCCCTAGGGGGGTGCCGGCCCTAGGAGATCCAATCTCCTAGGGGAGCGGCGGCCAAGGGGGTGCCTTGCCCCCCAAGGCAAGGGTGGCGCCCCCCACCCCTAGGGTTTCCAACCCTAGGCGCAGGGGGAGGACCAAGGGTGGCGCACCAGCCCACTAGGGGCTGGTTCCCCTCTCACTTCAGCCCATGGGGCCCTCCGGGATAGGTGGTCCCACCCGGTGGACCCCTAGGACCCTTCTGGTGGTCCCAATACAATACCGATTACCCCCGAAACTTTCCCGATGGCCGAAACTTGACTTCCTATATATAAATCTTCACCTCCGGACCATTCCGGAACTCCTCGTGACGTCCGGGATCTCATACGGGACTCCAAACAACTTTCGGGTTACCGTATGCTAATATCTCAACAACCCTAGCGTCACCGGACCTTAAGTGTGTAGACCCTACGGGTTCGGGAGACATGCAGACATGACCGAGACGACTCTCCGGTCAATAACCAACAGCGGGATCTGGATACCCATGTTGGATCCCACATGCTCCTCGATGATCTCACCAGATGAACCACGATGTCGAGGATTCAATCAATCCGTATACAATTCCCTTTGTCAATTGGTGCGTTACTTCCCCGAGACTCGATCGTCGGTATCCCAATACCTCGTTCAATCTCGTTACCGGCAAGTCACTTTACTCGTACCGTAGTGCATGATCCTGTGATCAACCACTTGATCACATTGAGCTCATTAAGATGATGCATTACCGAGTGGGCCCAGAGATACCTCTCCGTCATGCGGAGTGACAAATCCCAGTCTCGATTTGTGCTAACCCAACAGACACTTTCAGAGATACCTGTAGTGTACCTTTATAGTCACCCAGTTACGTTGTGACGTTTGGCACACCCAAAGCACTCCTAAGGTATCCGGGAGTTGCACCATCTCATGGTCTAAGGAATGATACTTGACATTCAGAAAAGCAACAATAAACGAACTACACGATCTTTGAGCTATGCTTAGGATTGGGTCTTGTCCATCACATCATTCTCCTAATGATGTGATCCCGTTATCAATGACATCCAATGTCCATAGTCAGGAAACCATGACTATCTTTTGATCAACGAGCTAGTCAACTAGAGGCTCACTAGGGACGTGTTGTGGTCTATGTATTCAGACATGTATTACGATTTTCGGATAACACAATTATAGCATGAACAATAGACAATTATCATGAACAAAGAAATATAATAATAACCATTTTATTTTTGCCTCTAGGGCATATTTCCAATAGCTAAGCCCCTGAGTGGGAGGCTTGCTCACCACTCGGTAGGATTTTTTAAACTTAGGCGAGTACTGGACTGCAGCTAAGCCCCCGAGTGGGAGGGTTGCTCACCACTCCGCAGGATTTATTAAACTTAGGCGAGTACTGAACTGCAGCAAACCCCCGAGTGGGAGGGTTGCTCACCACTCGGTAGGATTTTTTAAACTTAGGCGAGTACGGGACTGCAGCTAAGCCCCCGAGTGGGAGGCTTGCTCACCACTC
>NC_041388.1:161847535-161871460 GCF_002162155.2 Triticum dicoccoides
GCCCCCGAGTGGGAGGGTTGCTCACCACTCGGTAGGATTTTTTAAACTTAGGCGAGTACTGAACTGCAGCTAAGCCCCCGAGTGGGAGGGTTTCTCACCACTCGGCAGGACTTTTTAACTTAGGCGAGTACTGGACTGCAGCTAAGTCCCCGAGTGGGAGGGTTGCTCACCACTCGGTAGGATTTTTAAACTTAGGCGAGTACTGGACTACAGCTAAGCCCCCGAGTGGGAGGCTTGCTCACCACTCGGTAGGATTTTTTAAACTTAGGCGAGTACTATACTGCAGCTAAGCCTCCGAGTGGGAGGGTTGCTCACCACTCGGTAGGATTTTTTAAACTTAGGAGAAATGGATTCGCAGCTAAGCCCCTGAGTTAGAGGCTTGCTCACCACTCGGTAGGATTTTCTTTTGAACTTAGGCGAAATGGATTCGCAGCTAAGTCACCCACTGGGGGATTTCAGACGCAAATAAAAGCAACAACAATCATTCAATAGGACTGTAAAGCTCTTGTCTTTGATAAACAAATTACAAAGGTATTTCTTATTACGTTTTATTCAAACGAGTACTTAAGTATAAAAGGGGAAGAGCAGCTCCGCATTCCAAGCCCGTGGCTCGTCCTTCTTATGCTTGACATTGTAAAGGTGGTATGCTCCATTGTGGAGCACTCTGGTGACAATGAAGGGACCTTCCCAAGCCGGGGCGAGCTTGTGTGGTTTTTGCTGATCCACTCGAAGAACCAAGTCACCCTCTTAAAAGGCTCGACCCTTCACGTGTCTAGCGTGGAATCAACTCAAGTCTTGCTGATAAATGGTCGACCGGATCAAGGCCATCTCTCTTTCCTCCTCTAGGAGGTCGACTGCGTCTTGCCGAGCTTGTTCTGCTTCATCTTCAGAGAAGAGCTCAACTCGTGGTGCATTATGAAGCAAGTCACTCGGTAGAAAAGCTTCAGCTCCATAGACCAAGAAGAATGGAGTTCAGCCAGTCGACCGATTGGGAGTTGTCCTCAATCCCCAAAGAACTGATGGAAGTTCATTAACCCAGGCGCCCGCTGCGTGCTTGAGATCCCGCATCAGTCGGGGTTTCAGTCCATTGAGAATCAGGCCATTTGCTCTTTCTTCTTGTCCATTCGACTGGGGATGGGCGACTGAAGCATAGTCGACTCGTGTGCCTTGTGAGGCGCAGAAGGTTCTGAACTCATCAGAATCGAAGTCCGATCCGTTATCAGTGAAGATGCTGTGCAGAACCCCATATCTGAATGTCAACTCTCTGATGAAGCTAACAGCATTACTAGCTTCAAGATTCTTAATAGGCTTGGCTTCGATCCATTTGGTAAACTTGTCGATTGTTACAAGCACATGAATGAAGCCACTCCTACCAGTCCTCAGTGGACCAACCATGTCCAATCCCCAAACAGCAAAGGGCCAGACGAGTGGAATGGTCTTCAGGGCTGATGCAGGTTTGTGCGACATATTGGAGTAGAACTGGCAGCCTTCACATCTGTCGACTATGTCTTTCGAGATTTCATTTGCTCGTGGCCAATAAAATCCAGCTCGGTATGCTTTAGCCACAATGGTCCGAGAGGACGCATGGTGACCATGGGTCCCCGAATGGATGTCGTGGAGGATCACTCGACCTTCTTCTGGCGTTATGCATTTCTTGCTGACCCTAGTTGCAATTTCTCTGAACAGTTGTCCTCTTATTACAGTAAAGGCCTTGGATCGACGGACGATATGTCGAGCCTCTTCTTCATCCTCTGGGAGCTCTTTCCTAAGGATATATGCAATGTATGGCACTGTCCAGTCGGGAGTGATGACCAACACCTCCATGATTAAGTTGACCACGGCTGGGACCTCGACTTTAGTCGGATCTGTGGCACTCTTAGGCTGCGGGGGCTCTTCAGCGAATGGATCTTCTTGAACTGAAGGTGCATGAATATGCTCCAGGAACACATTACTGGGAATAGCTTCTCTCTTGGAGCCTATCTTTGCTAAATCATCTGCTGCTTGATTTTTCAGTCGGGGTATATGATGGAGCTCTAACACCTCAAACTTCTTTTCCAACTTCCTCACCGCGTTGCAGTAACCAGTCATGGTTGGGCTTCTGACGTCCCACTCCTTCATCACTTGATTGACTACCAAATCTGAGTCGCCATAGACCATGAGGCGACGAACGCCGAGTGAGATGGCCATACGCAACCCATACAAGAGTGCTTCATATTCTGCTTCATTATTGGAGGAATCAGAGTGACTCTAGAGGACATATCTGAGCTTGTCTCCTCGGGGGGATACCAGTACCACCCCAGCACCGGAACCATTTGGCATCTTGGAAATCAAAGAACATGGTCCAGTGCTCCGAGTGAACTTGAGTCGGCAGTTGTTGTTCAATCCACTCGGCGAGGAAATCCTTTATTGCTTGGGACATGATAGCTTTCTTTGCCTCGAACTTGATATCTAAGTGAAGGAGTTCAATCGCCCACTTTGCCACTCGACCATTTGCATCTCTGTTGTTCAGAATCTCTGATAATGGAGCGTTGCTGACGACTGTAATGGAGTGATCAGAGAAGTAATGTGCAACCTTCTTCGTGGTCATATAAATCCCATAAACAAGCTTCTGATAATGTGGATATCTTTGCTTTGATGGAGTCAAAACTTCAGAGACATAGTATACTGGGCGCTGAACTTTGTAGGCTTTTCCTTCTTCTTCCCGTTCGGCCGTCAGTACTGTACTGACGACTTGTCCAGTGGCTGCAATGTAAAGCAGTAAAAGCTCTTTGCTGATTGCAGCAGCAAGCACCGGCTGGGTGGAAAGCAGGGCTTTAAGCTCTGCAAATGCTGCTTCAGCTTCAGGAGTCCACTCGAACTTATCTGACTTCTTCATCAGTCGGTAAAGAGGCAGTGCCTTTTCACCGATGCGAGAAATGAATCGACTTAGGGCGGCCAAACAACCAGTAAGCTTCTGGACATCATGCACACGCACAGGGCGTTTCATCCGGAGTATGGCACCCACTTTCTCTGGGTTAGCGTCGATCCCTCACTCGGAAACGAGAAAACCGAGTAATTTTCCGCTTGGAACTCCAAACGTGCACTTTGATGGATTAAGCTTGATATCATACCTTCTGAGGTTGGCAAAGGTTTCAGCAAGGTCAGCCAATAGGTCGGAACCTTTACGTGACTTGACCATAATGTCATCCATGTATGCTTCCACATTCCGACTGATCTGAGTGAGCAAGCACTTCTGAATCATCCGCATGAATGTGGCTCCAGCATTCTTCAAACCGAATGGCATAGTGACATAACAGAAGCACCCAAATGGGGTGATGAAAGCTGTTTTTATCTCATCGGGTCCATACAGACGGATTTGATGATACCCGGAATAAGCATCCAAAAAGGACAAACGCTCACAGCCCGCAGTCGAGTCGACTATTTGGTCGATGCGAGGGAGAGAAAAGTGATCTTTCGGGCAGGCCCGATTGACATGTTTGAAGTTGATGCACATGCGAAGTGAGTCGTCCTTCTTTGGGACCATGACAACATTAGCTAACCACTCAGAGTGGTAAATCTCTCGGATAAACTCAGCTGCCAGAAGCTGAGCCACTTCTTCACCGATTGCCTTTCTCTTCTGTACGGCGGACCGTCGAAGATGTTCTTTGACTGGTTTCACCTTTGGGTCGAGTCACAAACGATGCTCAGCCAGTCCCCTGGGAACACCTGGAATGTCAGAAGGTTTCCATGCAAAGATGTCCCAGTTCTCATGGAGGAACTGGTTGAGCGCTTCTTCCTATTTGGAGTCAAGTGTTGTTGAAATGTGATTCGGAGCAGCATTGGGATCCGTTGGATGAATATGAATTGGCTTCATTTTACCAGATGACTGGAATGCTGAATCTGTGGCAGGCTTCTTAGCTCGCAACAAATCACTCGGATCTGCATTTTTTTGATACTCCTGCAACTCCACTAATGCCATCTGTGCATCGGCGATCTTTGAGCCCTTCTGGAAGCACTCTTCTGCCTTCTTTCGACTGCCAGTGATAGTGATCACCCCTTTAGGACCAGGCCTCTTCAATTTGAGGTACACGTAACATGGTCGAGCCATAAAACGTGCATAAGCTGGCCTGCCTAGAATAGCATGATAAGCACTCTGGAAATCCACAACTTCAAATGTCAACTTTTCTTTGCGGTAATTCTTGGAATCACCGAAAACTACATCAAGGGTGATCTGGCCGAGTGACGCAGCCTTCTTGCTAGGACTAACTCCATGGAAACTCATATTACTTTCACTGAGTTTGGACATCGGAATGCCCATTCCTTTCAACGTCTTTGCATATAGTATATTCAGGCCACTGCCACCATCCATCAGAACCTTAGTCAATCGAGTGCCTTCTACTACTGGGTCGACCACCAGCGCTTGCCTCCCAGGGTTGGCTATGTGCACTGGGTGATCGGACTGGTCGAATGTAATGGCAGTCTGAGACCACTTCAAATAACTGGGTGTCACCGGAGCGACCATGTTCACTTCTCTATTGATGACTTTCAGTCGACTCTTACTCTCAACATCAGCGAAAATCATCAGAGTGAAATTGACGTGGGGGTAACCATCGTCGTCCTCCTCATCCTCAACTTTGTCCGCTTCCTTCTCCTTTTCCTTGGGATGTTTCTGTCGGAATTGCTGCATTAGGAGTCGACACTGTCAAGTGGTATGCTTCGGGTAAATGAAATTACCATCTTCATCTTTTTTGGTGTGAATGTGACATGGTAAATCTAGCACATCATTTCCATCTTGATCTTTTACTTTCTTGGGGTTCCACGGCCCTTTGGGTTTCCCTTTGAACTTTCCTTGAGTCACGGCTAAGGCTTCACCAGGAGGGGCTGGCTCAGCTTTGCGCTTCTGCTTTCGACTGGAGTTCCCTCCTCCAGTTTTGTGGGCGACTGTTTTGTGCTTGCCACTCCGGAGTCGGTCTTCTTCTTCACCATTGGCGTACTTGGTGGCAATCTCCATAATCCGAGTCAGAGTCATATCTCCTGTCCGACCGAATTTTAGATTCAACTCCCGATACTTAACGCCTTCTTTGAAGGCACAAATTGCCTGGTGATCCGACACATTCTCCACTGTGTGGTGCAACATGATCCATCTCTGGATATAATCTCTCAAAATTTCATTCGGTTTATGAACGCAACACTGCAATTCTGTCAGCCCTGCTGGCTGTTTGCAAGTACCTTCAAATGTTCTGACAAATACTCGGGCAAGATCTTCCCAAGTATAAATACTACCAGGCGCTAACTGATTCAGCCACGCTCTGGCCGAGCCCTCTAACATCAAAGGAAGATGCTTCATGGCCACTTCATCGTTGCCACCACCAATCTGTACAGCCACTCAATAATTCTCAAGCCAAGTGTCAGGCTTGGACGCGCCAGTGAACTTACTGACTCCAGTCGCCAACCTGAAGTTGGGAGGAATCACCGCAGCCCTGATGGCTCTGCTGAAGCACTCTGGACCTGAGACATGCACCCTGCTGCTGGTTGGGAAATCTCTGTCGTGACCTTCTCTGTGAGCTCTGTTTCTGTCGACCAGACCCTGAACGAGAATAGATCTCGCATCAAAGCCCGGCTCCCTGGGGTCGACTGGAATCCTTCGCCCACCACTGTGAGGACGTCTGTCATCATGCTGCCGAGGCACGTATGACCCACTCCTTGGGGGAGGCGTGGGCACTCAACGACGATCATCATGATCAAGTCGGTGATCATACTGCTCGTGGTTTCTGTACTGATCTCGCCGGTCCCCACGTCCTTCACACCTCGGGGGCGATCTCGGGCTGTGAGCCGACTGGACTATGTCTGCAACCACGGATTTGCTATGGATCCTATTCCACGACTGAGATACTGCTGTATTCTACTCTCCCTCCGCACGGAGCAAAGCCCGGATCTGCACCAAACCTTGACCAGCTTCTGACTGGGAAGGTTGGATTGACTCCGCTATTCGGGCCGTAGCTGCGAGATTCTGGATAGGAGTTGGTTTACCTAAGTCGGAGGTGGAAAAAGTTGGCGTCGACTGGACTCGGGGATACGTTGCCGAGCACGCTCGTCGAGTGCGCGCTGGAGGTTCTCCAGTCGAGTGCACTCAGCCAAGTTGGCCAGACGTGCCTCCTCCAAGGCCTGGGCCTCAGGGGTTTCTCCAACAATAGGAGTGTGAAGCGCACCCATGTTCCAGCAGCGAAGTTCTTCCCTTCGCTGCGAAGAGAGGGGTTCGGGGCGGTACTCTTCGTGAACACGCGACGGATCACCGTCCTCATCGCCTCTGTCTTCACGAGTGAAGCCAGGAGGACCGCGTGGTCCATTGACCACCAAAACTTCCGCCGCGGGGTCGCTGCTGTCGCACTCGGATCCAGTCTCTACGGAGCCATTCGAACAGGCCATAGAGAGTTTCGTCGGGCTCGATTGCCATGACTTGGGGGGTGGCCGACTGGAGAGCCACCGCATGCCCCACCCACCGCTGAAGCCTCGATCGACAGAACGTTTGCTCCGGCGGGCTGCAGGGAGGGAAGTCAGCACAGGAGCCGACCGATACTGAGTCGATGGCTACCGCAGGAGGACGCCACAGATGCACGCGCGAAAGTGCGTTTCCCCGTGAACGGGGAGCACCTCGACGTCAAGTGGCGCTTCCTGGAGCCAAGTGGAGTCGTCGGCGATGAACACGAGCGTGCTGAGACGGATCTCGCGGCCCTCGGCCAAACCTCCGCCTGAAACCATGTTGATGGGGATCGGGAAAATCGCAACTTCTTCAATAAGTCGCTAAGACACCTGCCCCACGGCGGGCGCCAACTGTCGTGGTTCTATGTCTGACAGTAGAATGGGGGGTAGGGATGTAGAGGCAAGATCCTAGCTATGGAGGAGTTGTACACGCGAGTTTTACGAGTTCAGGCCCTTCTCAGAGGAAGTAACAGCCCTACATCTCGGAGCCTGGAGGCGGTCGACTGGATTATATGCGTGTGTGTTACAGGGGGTGCGAACTCTTGTCCCAGAGGAGGGGGGTGGCTTATATAGAGTGCGCCAAGACCTTAGCTCCCCTCCGTTACACGGGGTTCAATGTTCATAAAGAGAGAGCGTTACAGGTAACGTCTGTAATAAAGTGCTACAAATGATCATTAAATATACGAGTGAATGCCCGACCGTTGCTGTGTAGAACGGCTTTAGGTCTTCTTGTACGTCGAGTGGTCTTTTACATGGTCGAGTGGTTGAATAGTCGAGTGACGCAAAGAAGGAGTAGTCTCCGAGTGAATGGTAGGTCGAGTGGATTACACTCGACACCTTTATTGGTCCACCTCATTTACTCTTGAACTTCTTTGCTTCTAAGACAAGGACCTTGGGTAGGATGTATAGGTCAGGCCTATTACCCTACCCCAGGTCTATGTCCTCATCAGCGACAGCCCGAAGGGGCAGCGCGGCAGAGGAGCGAGGGTCGGTGCAACTGCAGGGACGGCCTCTGGATGGCGGCATGGACCGCATGCCACGCTCGCTACGGCCCGACGGGGCGACGCAGTGGCGGCGCGAGGGTCGGTGCGGCCACGAGGACGACCTGGAGCGGATAGCCTCTGAGCGGCGGTGGACCACGGGCCGCAGTACTATGGCCCGAAGGGGCGACGCAGCGGTGACATGGGTCGGTGCAGCTGGGAGAAGAACCACGGGGCGGCAGCGCTACGGCCCGACGGGGCAACGCAGCGGCAGCCCATTGCTCGATCAGTAGAGGGGCGCGCTGAACTCGGGACGGTCTTCACGGGGCCTGCGGAGGCGCGCGCAAACGACAGGCCAGGTTGGTCGCACGGCGTAGATGAGGCGGATCGTGACGGCGGGCGGGTGATCAATCCGATCACGCGCGAGGTCGAGGACACCGCTCGGTGGAGGCGCGGTGGCGGCGGAGTCCGAGATGAAGCCGGCGGCGGCGGGCGGCAGGGCGGCTATGATTGGCCACAGCATGGCGCGAGGCCGCCGGGTCGGGGTGATGCAGGATCCCGGTCGGAGCAGGGCGGTGATGGCCGGCGTAGATCGACGGACGGACCGTCGTGCGAACATTGGCTAGAGCATGCACTTCTACATGTATCGGAGTCAAGAGGTGTTGAGTTCAAGACCCAGCTGACGCAATTAAATTGCAGCCCACTTTCGGTCCATGTTTAGGCCTGAGGAAGCCACACGTGAGGGGGAGTGTTGACGTATAATGTGCTGCCTAGTCTCTTCCATCAGATCGGTCTTTTGGTTGCATTGGCTAGAGCATGCACTTCTACAATGACAACAAGCAGCAGCAGTACACAAGAAGTAGCAGCGGCCACAGCTGGGCGAGGACCACCGAACATGGGCGTCATTGCAATCTGGAAGGCAGTTCTCGTTGCATCGCGTGGTCAGGGGAACGCACCACTCGCCGGCAAGAGCGTCTCCCTGTTGGCGGGATGCACCGTTTGCCAGATGGAGTGGAAGGCCGCGTCGCTGCTCGCCCAATCGGATTCGATCTGGTGCACGCGTGCAGTAGTGTTGCCCGTGAGCGGCGCACTGGTGGCTTCAGGCACGATGGTCGTTTGGGCCACACACGCATGGCCAAATTTGACGTTTTGACCCTTTGGCAAAGATCTGACTCTAGTTTGAAAGTTTTTCATGATCTGACCCTCTTTTTCTACCGTCATTGTCTCTGGCGATAGGGTTTAACTGTTTACCGTCAGGATCTTTGACGGCAGAATTTAACTGCGTCGTGGCGATCTGTTTAACGTGGAAAATACCCTACCATCAAAAACCTTAACAGTAGGATCTGGCTAAAGTTTGCCAAAAAGATCAAAACACTAAATTTAGCCGGGCCCACACACATTTGTGGTGTTGGTGGTGTCTGCTCTTCCCTAACGCGTGTTGTAGCTATACCGGTGACATACTTGAGAGGGTCAGCTCGCCTCAAAAGGACCCGCGGTGTGAGGTTTGCCGGTGACATGGCAGTCTTCTGTGTACCCATGAGGCAGTCCTTCGCTCAGACGCGCAGGTGGCGTGCGGTGAACCTACACTACTTGTGAGGGCGGCGAAGCAAGAGGCAGTGTATGGTGGTGTCGTCTGATATACATCTATCGTCGACTGCCACTTGTGAGGATGATGCGGTGCTGCTAGAGCGTCCCAAGGGATTTTGGCGATGCCGATGACCATTCATGTTTGTCAGTGACTTTATCGCATGTGCAATGCTGCTGGAATAGCGGAAAATGAAAGCGACAACACAAGATGACTTCGGTCCTCTAGTGGTTGGACTAGGCGATGGCGACGTTTGAGCGTCGTTTCCATAGAAGGCGTTGCTTTTGGATGACATTTGTAGTAGTCCTTGTGTTGTCAAGCGGTGGTTGATGCCCATTGTCGTTGTTGTTTTTCCTTGTTCACTGTTTTCTTCACCCCAGGCATAGTTTTAGTCTTGTATGTCTTTGCTATCACCAACATAATTATGTGTGTGTTAGTGTTGACTGTGTACATCTTAGTTATGCAGAGGTCAGGTGTGTTCGTAGTGCATGTATCCCCTTGATGGTACATTATGGATCAATAAAGACCGCCCTTGATCGAAAAACTGAAAGAAATAGAGATATATAACATACATGAAAGATAAATCCCATGTTTTAATCAAAAGACCTATTTCTTACATCATTACATGATAAAAACTAGGTGCCATCCGTAGATCCTTCTTCCGGGCTTCCAAGGAAACTTGCTCGGGAGCCAAACGCCTTATCGCTTGGAAAAATGTTTGCAAACCCAAAATTGCTAGCGGACTCAGTATTAAAAACATGCTTCTTTAAAACCACTGTCATCTCATGAAACTTGCCTTCAAGCTTCTCCAAAAATCAGAACCTGACCTACCTTGGGTCAACTGGTTCTTCCAACACTACTCCCTTGATTTCGCAAATAAGCCTCACAATCCCTCCTACCTCTGGACAATCGTAAACCACCAACTTCACGCCCTTCGAAAAATCTCTTTCGTCCTTACCAATAATGGCACTGCCACCTTCTTCTGGCTAGATCTTGGCTTCTCCCCACACCACTCGCAGGCAGTCCCGTCTAAATCGTGTACACATATGTATAGTCACACTGCAAAAAGTATGGCCATGTACGTACATACAGACGGGGTCTCGAACGTGTACTTGCACAAACGTATGGCTAGGGCTCGTGTACATGGAGAGGCAACGGACGGAAGCAACGGTCTGTCACAGCCCTAGAGCTTGCTTGTAGCTAGTGGCATTGCATCCATGCATCGTGTCTAAATTTCTTTAAATTTGAATTGGGGAATTGGAGAGCCTCAGAAATCATTTAAAAAAAATGATGATCAACATTAAAAATTGCTTCAAATGTTTCCAAGGAAATGTTCCTTTTCAGCTTTGAAAAATATTGGCAAGAATAAAATGCAAACCAATATTTTTGGAGTGACTGAAACATTTATTTTGGGCCTTTGAATTAATTCAATAACTATTTGCATTGGATATATATTTGATATATAAATAATATATGTCCAATAATACTGGAACATTTTATGTGGTTTGGTATATTTTAGTTCTAGCCACATAACTAATTTTCAGGATTTTATAAAATGGTTTAGTATTTTACTAAACTAAAACAACACAGAACAATATAAAAAAACAGAAATAGGAAAAGCAGAGAGGAGAGAAACCCTACCTGGCACTCACCTCTCAGCCCACCTGGCCCAATTCCAGCGGCTCAGCCCACCGAACCGCCACCGTCTCCCACCTCGCGCCAGAAGGACGCGAGGCGTGTGGCCACCGCACGCCGGCACGCACCGAGCCACCTCCTGCTTGCCACTCTCCTTCCCCGATGCTCTGGACGCCTCCCCCGAGCGCCACGCACCCCTCCCCTGACCCCTCTCTCCCTCGCCCATAGCCTCTCCCCTTCCCTGGCTCTCTCCCGAGCGGAGCCCGTCACCACCGACGCCGTTCGCCGCGGCCACAGCCACCGCCTCGCCTTCCCGACGCCTCCCAAAGCTCCGCCACCTCGCTCCCTACCTCCTCACCGAGCCACACGACCGGAAGGGCCCCGAAGCGCCGCCCCGATGCTTTTCTCCTCCTCGGCCGCCGGAGATCCGCCTCGCCGCCCCGCTCGCTCCGATGCATCCCCGAGCTCGTCGTTCGCCTCGTCGCAACCGCCGTGAGCTCCTGCTCCTGCTCCCCCTCTCCGCTCCCTCTCTCGCACGCCGTAGCTGCCGCACCACATCCAACCGCACGCGCCGCCGACGCACTCGTCGCCGGTGAACCTCCGGTGACCATTTGGTCCCGGGCATGCGCCCAACGCGCTCCCCGCATCGCGTAGAGCCTCCGTGGCACCTCGCCACGCTCGTTTGCGCACCGCAGCCCCATCCCCACTTGCACCCGAGCTTTGGCCGCCGCCGAGCTCGTCGCCGGCACCACTCCGACCACTCCCCGACCGCGCCACCACCACAGTTGGATGTGGACGAGCGTCCGCATCCTGAAGCTGTGCTCCGCACGCCAAACCGAGCCCTGTGGGCAAAACCCGAGGCTCGCCACCGCGGCTGGCCTCGCCGGCGTCAAGCCGCCAGTGGGTTTGACCCACTTTGACCACGGCGGGACCCCCCTGTGTCCATGACAGGTGGGGCCGGCCTGTTAATTAGGTTAGGATTAGTGTTAACTAAAAATTAGTTAGACTAATTACACTGACACGCGGGACCCACTGTCAGGTTTGACCGGACAGTGACCTGTTGACCTGCTGACGTCACTATGAGGTCATGCTGACGCAATAATTCCTTTCTGGAATTTAAATAAATCTTAAATGATTTATTATTTTCAGAAAATGTTTAAAACTTCTAAAAATCATATAAATTCAACCGTAGCTCAGAATGAAATAATTTATATATGAAAAATGATCAGAAAAATATGAAGAATCTGTTTATGCCATGATCATGCTTATTTGAACATGTTAACCTCACTGAATAGGATGAATCATGATTAGGGTAATTTGTGAAAGAACATTTGGAGTTGGAGTTTAACCTTGTTTGAATTCCACTTCAATTAATTTGGCTTACAGCTGCATTAGCTCAAAACACCAGCATATTGCCATGTCATTATCATGCATCATATTGTTGCATCGCATTGATTGTGTTCTTTCTTGTTTGCCGGTAATTGTCCCCTCTCAGTAGACGACGTTCCGACGATTGTTCGATGACACCGATGAAGAACTATATTATCTTCAGAAGTGCCAGGCAAGCAAAACCGCCTTGTTCATTTCGATACAATCCTACTCTCTCGCCCTGCTCTCTCTTTTACTGCATTAGGACAACAACGAGTCATTTGTTACTTGCTGCGGTAGCTGAACCCCTTTATCCTCTGCATGACCTGTCATTGCCACAGTAAATAGATGAAACCCACTATTATGAGTAGGAGTTGCTTGAGCCCTGTTGTGCCTACTCACTCATGTTTGTTTGTCATGCCTGCTACTGCTTAGAGTTGAGTCAGGTCTGATTCATCGGGAATGAATCAGAGGTGTGTGAACTTGTCCTACTGTGTGTAAGCTAAGTGTGTGAACACGATTTGGTAAAAGGTATCGGTGAGAGGCCATGTAGGAGTACATGGTGGGTTGTCTCATTGAAGCCGTCCTTAGGAACTGAGTTCTGTGTTTGTGATCCATGATTCAGCTACTACCATGCATTGGGCCCTGAAATATGACCCCGCTCGACTTCTTATTCACCCTTGTCCTTTGTCCAGGAGTTGCAAGTAGTTTCTGGTGTTTGTAGTATGCTGGAGGCCGTGGACAGCGCTGACCGTAGGGGTGGGCTGTGATGCGGTAGGCACGTGGCCGGGTGTACCGGATACCCGTTAGGTATCTCGGGAACCCTGCACACATCGTTTAGGGATGTGAGCGAAACTCCGGCCGGATCTCCTCATGGATGGAACCCGAATAGGCAATAAACCTGGACTAGAGACTTGAGTGATTAGGTAGGTCGTGGTCTACACCCACGTCGGCTTTCGCTTGAAGTCTGCCGAGCACATGTCGTGTGCAGACGCTAAGTGGTGGAAACATGTATGAAGAAGTACACCCCTGCAGGTTAACATCATCTATTCGAATAGCCGTGTCCGCGGTAAAGGACTTCTGGGTTGCTTATATCAGTTCATAGACAAGTGAAAGTGGATACTCTAAAATACGCAAGATAAGCGTGAGTGCTATGGATGGCGTTCTCATAGGAGACGGGAGCGGTTCCATAGTGGTGTATTGGTTGGTGAATATGTGGACTCGTGTGCGCCTCCTCAAAAGAGTTGCTTGCAGTCGTAGTTTAGGATAGCCACCGAGTCAAAGCTGGCTTGCTGGAGTTAAACCCCACCATCCCCTCTGTTGATAATGATGCATATATAGTTAGTTCTGATGTAAGTCTTGCTGGGTACATTTGTACTCACGTTTGCCTATTTTATGTTTTGCAGAGAGACTTCGGTCTCGCTAGTAGTTCCGCGTGGACTTCGATGTTTAGCTTGTTACCTCAGCTACGATCTTGTGCCCTTGGCAGGATCTGGTAGATAGTCAAGCTTCTCAGCCTTTTTCATTTATAGATGTCTGTACTCAGACATGATAGCTTCTGCTTGTGTTTTGATTTGTATGCTCTGAATGTTGGGTCATGAGACCCCTGTTTGTAATATCCCGCTCCTCGGAGCCTAATGAATACTTACTTGTGTCGTAGAGTCATGTTGTGATGCCTTGTTGTATTTGCACATATCGAGCATATTGTGTGTATGATTGAAATGCTTGGTATGTGTGGGATCTGACTATCTAGTTGTTTATTCTTAGTAGCCTCTCTTACCGGGAAATGTCTCCTAGTGATTCCACTGAGCCATGGTAGCTTGCTACTGCTCCGGAACACTTAGGCTGGCCGGCATGTGTCCTTCTTCGTTCCTGTGTCTGTCCCCTCGGGGAAATGTCACGCGATGAATACCGGAGTCCTGTTAGCCCGCTACAGCCCGGTTCACCGGAGTCCTGCTAGCCCAGTGCTACAGCCCGGATTCACTCGCTGATGACCGACACGTTCGATGCTGGGTCATGGATGCCTGTCCCTGTAGGTCTGTGCCACTTTGGGTTTACGACTAGCCATGTCAGCCCGGGCTCCTTATCATATGGATGCTAGCGACACTATCATATACGTGTGCCAAAAGGCACAAACGGTCTCGGGAAAAGGTAAGGCGACACCCGTGGGAATACCGTGCGTGAGGCCGCAAAGTGATATGAGGTGTTACATGCTAGATCGATGTGGCATTGAGTCGGGGTCCTGACAGCATTGGTATCAGAGCTTGACTGCCTGTAGGATTACCAAGCCAAACTGGTCGAAGTTGAGTCTAGAAATTCTTTAGTTATATAAGGGAATTGATTGTGGGATGGAACGTAAGGCTCTTTTTACTCCTTATACCTCATGGCCCTCTGATTTGAGTCATCCTCTTCTCTTCTACGGGGACTAAGAACTAGGCCTTCTCATCTATCTATCAGGATGACGTGTTACTAATCCGCAGACTTATAGAATTGTTGGACTTAAGCCTCTGTTCAGTTTCTACTACTTCCGTACGTTAACTGTTGATCTCGAAACCTTGATATTGTGCTTCCGAGTGGTTGTGCCACCATTTTTGTGAATGTCTCAAGTCTTTTCTGAGCATTTACAGCCGTTATGCTGTCCGAGTCATCCCAGGTTTCTAAATAGTCTGAAGCATTTGCAAAATCCTTTCCCTCTGTTTTGGTGTCTGTTTGGTCAGAATAAGCACACTAATCGCCGGTTGAGGTACTCTGTTGCCTCGGTATATATGTTGGAGCTACTATTATGACCCTAGGAGTTTTAGGGAGTCACCTAGTGAGCTAGCCATGATTTGTGTCCCAGTGTGATGATTCTGGCCTTTATTCTCGAAAGCATTCTGTGATGCTACTTAGTAGTAGGTATTCTATTCCTGGGTTTTGAACCCGAGATTCACTCTACTTACTTCATGTTGATAGTGTTTGCTAGTTCCTTTATGATATTAGTATCTTTGCGATAGTCCTCGAGGTCCATGGTTTTTTCCTTCTTCCAAATACCATGAACCGCTTATGGCAGATGTTTATTGGATCAAAAGATCACAATTAGAGTACTCTTGAGGAGATCTCCATTCATAAATCGTGACTCTGCCAGTCCTACCTCTCTGCATGGGTTATCTGGAAGAAATGTTGATCTCGCTCGACATACTAATCTATGCATCCACAACTCAGAAAATTATATGTTCCTTTGAGTTGTTCTCTTTAGTTGCATTCTGACCCTCGTCTATCAATTGATAGTCAAGAGTATGCGTGCATTCGTTTATCGATGCCTATTACTCTTGTGGTCCGTCAAGCCATTCTGTCCTGAATGACTTGGAGAAACAAACTCCAGTACCTCATCCATATCTAGGATTGGGTCAAAGCAGTTGTATTCCGCAGATCAAATGCCAATCCAGCTTTTGGTTCTGTTCTATCTTGGAGTATTACCCCCTTTATGTCAGAATTGTCATGAGAACTGCACCAACTCTCATGAATTTTGACGTAGTGATACTTCTCACCATCATTAGTCAATCCTCGGTCTTCGTGTTGATGCAACCGGAATACCGACAAGTGAATTGTGATGTGTGAAATCAATACTCCTAGCAACCTCGTTGCTTGGTAGTTAAAGGACAATAATTTCATTCTTAACGTGTTGGTTTTTGAATCATCCTTCTAAGACTGATCGTACTACCTAGTCCTTATTTCGGTGCACCCTTCGATTGATGAGTTAGAATCTTGTCAAGTCCTCACTCATTTGATCATATCGTCTTGCCCTCAAAAGCGAGATTGTTCTCGAGCTTAGTAACATACCGGTGGTTCGTGATTTTCCGAATATCTTCTCGGAAGTATTACCAGGTTGTCCCCTGACTGTTATGTTGAGCTCGTGATCAAGTTGGTTTCTTGTGAACCACCCTTTCTCCAAGAATCGGTGTTAGATATCCCTGAGCTAGTTGGTTAAGCTAGACAACAACTTGGAGAGTTGGAAGATAAAAGCTTGCCTGACTTAGTTCGTTCCAAAGGGATATTCTTGTGTAGAGTGTGTTGAAGAAAGATGATATCTTCATCAATTGGTCCCTGTGATCAGTTGCTGGACCTATTGTCTTATTAATCCTTTGATTTGAGTGTGGGCTATCGTCAAATCAAATCAGTACCAATGATGCTCGTAATGTTGTCTTACTCGTGGTTGATCCCTCGAGCATACACCATTACATCCTTGGTCTGACCAATGCTATCACCGTGTTCACATGATGGTGGAAGTCCAGTGATATGGAAATTCCGATGAGTTGTTGTTGAGCCCATCAGTAGCATTTCGTCTCCCCCCATGAATCATGTTGAAGATCAACCTAGTGTTGAAAATTTTGTAAGCAATGCCTTCGTGCTCCGTTCATGAAGCCTATGCTTGGATAAAAGGAGTGACTTCCTCTGATTCACGTGCATTTGGTGCAAGTTGTCGCCGTGAGTTCGAGAAAGATTGTTTTTGTTTTCTTTGGAATCATCCCAAGTCAGTCATGCATGTGCGAAGTATTCTATGGTCTGATAGACTGATCATCTTCATTCTATATGTGTCCCTAGCACACTAAGCCACTGATTGACTTGTTCAAGGAAAAGAAGTCTATGCTTGGGATCTAATCCATGGACTTGCGTAAAGACTTCGATATCCTCGATGATGGTTCCCCACCTGAACTCGGTAGTGTTTAATTATAAGACTACTACATGGCCATGCTTGTCTGGGACAATGTGTTCACATGTTTTTAGCAGAACCAGCTCATGTTTTGGAGCTTACTATCGTAGTTCATTCCCCGAGAATCTCGCAACGTCATCTCGTCGATTTGTGTTGCAAACTTTCGTTTTTCTTCCTAGACTCGATGAGTCTGGAATATCCTGACACCAACCAGATCTGAATCTCAGGCAGATATGATGGTTTGGAACATTTCCCAAGAACTATAATATCGGTCCCTCGGAAACCGGTAAAGTGGATGTCGTGGCCAACACACCCAGCCGGAAGACCTGTTATTATAATATCTTGATTGAGGAAGTTGGCCACCTCCCCATAAGGATGTCGTAGGATCTACTCCCTAGTTGTTCCATATGGATTTTTGTGCTCCCGAAGTCCGACCCCTTTACTTGATGTTCTAGATACCAGACCATTTCAAGGAATGGGATACGCTAGTACATCAAGGAGAACATTAGAAGCGGAGTGCTAAATGTCTCTCGGTCGATCATCCAGATTTTATTTCCTTGGCCCCGCCAAGGGTGAAATCTGAGAAAGTGTTATCTCCCTTTGCATCTGCATCATCCATCATCATTCATCATGGTAGCAAGTTGTGTTGCCAGGATCCTTGACACGGATATTGGTAAAATCTTGATGATTATGGAAATGCTCAAGTTCTTGAGAGCACGCGCAAGTGCTAGGTTTGATCGTCGGCATTAACTGTATAGTGCTCTCAGTTTCCTCGACAATGCTATGACCTTTTCAAACAGTGAATTCACTCTCTATTGTTGGGTTCTTCCCCAGTTACCAGAATCATTCCCAGCATTTGCATTTTGTTCCCAGCTTGCACCGCCAATGTGCCATTCTACCATGGGTCTCTTCCATTTCCGGTGGGAAGCAAATTCATCCATTACGTTGTCTTCAACAAGGTAATCCACATCATCCAAGTCCGAGTATGCCATTCTACCGACCCCCTCCAAACGATCGTTTGTGATTGCCTTAGGCTGGTATAAAGAGATTCAATGATCTTTGTATCAAAAGTAATTCTTTTTGCCACCTAAGGGAATAGTTCTTTGCGTCACTTTTCCCAAGGTGCCCGTTACGGAATCCTGGCAGTTATTTCTTCGCCACCTTGACACCATCCACCATTTTACCTAAGCATGGAATGGTTGCCTACCAATTTGAACCTTCGTCATCCATTTCTTTACCATCATTCCTAATGTGTGTTTGGTGTCTCAACTCAAGAGTTGTTCTTACGTCTCTCCATGAACTGATCTTGAGTTGCTCGATCTTCAAGAAGAGTAAATCCTGTAGGGTTTCCCCCTTCTTTCTGTTGTTGTGTCGAGTGAAGATCTCGAAAGCAAAGACGTCAAGACCAAAATGATGGAATGAATCAACCTCTTTGAGAAGGGCAAATGGATCATGAAGATTGTGATAGTTGTGACTTCCCTTTTCCTCTTACCTCACGTCTTGAATCTCGGGGCGAGATTCTTGTTTAGTGGGGGTGAGTTGTCACAGCCCTAGAGCTTGCTTGTAGCTAGTGGCATTGCATCCATGCATCATGTCTAAATTTCTTTAAATTTGAATTGGGGAATTGGAGAGCCTCAGAAATCATTTAAAAAAAATGATGATCAACATTAAAAATTGCTTCAAATGTTTCCAAGGAAATGTTCCTTTTCAGCTTTGAAAAATATTGGCAAGAATAAAATGCAAACCAATATTTTTGGAGTGACTGAAACATTTATTTTGGGCCTTTGAATTAATTCAATAACTATTTGCATTGGATATATATTTGATATATAAATAATATATGTCCAATAATACTGGAACATTTTATGTGGTTTGGTATATTTTAGTTCTAGCCACATAACTAATTTTCAGGATTTTATAAAATGGTTTAGTATTTTACTAAACTAAAACAACATAGAACAATATAAAAAAACAGAAATAGGAAAAGTAGAGAGGAGAGAAACCCTACCTGGCACTCACCTCTCAGCCCACCTGGCCCAATTCCAGCGGCTCAGCCCACCGAACCGCCACCGTCTCCCACCTCGTGCCAGAAGCACGCGAGGCGTGTGGCCACCGCATGCCGGCACGCGCCGAGCCACCTCCTGCTTGCCGCTCTCCTTCCCCGACGCTCTGGACGCCTCCCCCGAGCGCCACGCACGCCCCCCTGACCCCTCTCTCCCTCGCCCATAGCCTCTTCCCTTCCCTGGCTCTCTCCCGAGCGGAGCCCGTCGCCACCGACGCCGTTCGCCGCGGCCACAGCCACCGCCTCGCCTTCCCGACGCCTCCCAAAGCTCCGCCACCTCGCTCCCTACCTCCTCACCGAGCCACACGACCGGAAGGGCCCCGAAGCGCCGCCCTGATGCTTTTCTCCTCCTCGGCCGCTGGAGATCCACCTCGCCGCCCCGCTCGCTCCGATGCATCCCCGAGCTTGCCGTGAGCTCCTGCTCCTGCTCCCCCTCTCCGCTCCCTCTCTCGCACGCCGTAGCTGCCGCACCACATCCAACCGCACGCGCTGCCGCCCGCACTCGTCGCCGGTGATGCTCCGGTGACCATTTGGTCCCGGGCATGCGCCCAACGCGCTCCCCGCATCGCGTAGAGCCTCCGTGGCACCTCGCCGCGCTCGTTTGCGCACCGCAGCCCCATCCCCACTTGCACCCGAGCTTCGGCCGCCGCCGAGCTCGTCGCCGGCACCACTCCGGCCACTCCCCGGCTGCGCCACCACCACAGTTGGATGCGGACGAGCGTCCGCATCCCGAAGCTGTGCTCCGCACGCCAAACCGAGCCCTGTGGGCAAAACCCGAGGCTCGCCACCGCGGCTGGCCTCGCCGGCGTCAAGCCGCCGGTGGGTTTGACCCACTTTGACCACGGCGGGACCCCCCCTGTGTCCATGACAGGTGGGGCCGGCCTGTTAATTAGGTTAGGATTAGTGTTAACTAAAAATTAGTTAGACTAATTACACTGACACGCGGGACCCACTGTCAGGTTTGACCGGACAGTGACCTGTTGACCTGCTGACGTCACTATGAGGTCATGCTGACGCAATAATTCCTTTCTGGAATTTAAATAAATCTTAAATGATTTATTATTTTCAGAAAATGTTTAAAACTTCTAAAAATCATATAAATTCAACCGTAGCTCAGAATGAAATAATTTATATATGAAAAATGATCAGAAAAATATGAAGAATCTGTTTATGCCATGATCATGCATATTTGAACAAGTTAACCTCACTGAATAGGATGAATCATGATTAGGGTAATTTGTGAAAGAACATTTGGAGTTGGAGTTTAACCTTGTTTGAATTCCACTTCAATTAATTTGGCTTACAGCTGCATTAGCTCAAAACACCAGCATATTGCCATGTCATTATCATGCATCATATTGTTGCATCACATTGATTGTGTTCTTTCTTGTTTGCTGGTAATTGTCCCCTCTCAGTAGACGATGTTCCGACGATTGTTCGATGACACCGATGAAGAACTATATCATCTTCAGAAGTGCCAGGCAAGCAAAACCCCCTTGTTCATTCTAATACAATCCTACACTCTCGCCCTGCTCTCTCTTTTACTGCATTAGGACAACAACGAGTCATTTGTTACTTGCTGCAGTAGCTGAACCCCTTTATCCTCTGCATGACCTGTCATTGCCACAGTAAATAGATGAAACCCACTAGTATGAGTAGGAGTTGCTTGAGCCCTGTTGTGCCTACTCATTCATGTTTGTTTGTCATGCCTGCTACTGCTTAGAGTTGAGTCAGGTCTGATTCATCGGGAATGAATCAGAGGTGTGTGAACTTGTCCTACTGTGTGTAAGCTAAGTGTGTGAACACGATTTGGTAAAAGGTATCGGTGAGAGGCCATGTAGGAGTATATGGTGGGTTGTCTTATTGAAGCCGTCCTTAGGAACTGAGTTCTGTGTTTGTGATCCATGATTCAGCTACTACCATGCATTGGGCCCTGAAATATGACCCCGCTCGACTTCTTATTCACCCTTGTCCTCTGTCCAGGAGTTGCAAGTAGTTTCTGGTGTTTGTAGTATGCTGGAGGCCGTGGACAGCGCTGACCGTAGGGGTGGGCTGTGATGCGGTAGGCACGTGGCCGGGTGTACCAGATACCCGTTAGGTATCTCGGGAACCCTGCACACATCGTTTGGGGATGTGAGCGAAACTCCGGCCGGATCTCCTCATGGATGGAACCCGAATAGGCAATAAACCTGGACTAGAGACTTGAGTGATTAGGTAGGTCGTGGTCTACACCCACGTCGGCTTTCGCTTGAAGTCTGCCGAGCACATGTCGTGTGCAGACGCTAAGTGGTGGAAACATGTATGAAGAAGTACACCCCTGCAGGGTTAACATCATCTATTCGAATAGCCGTGTCCGCGGTAAAGGACTTCTGGGTTGCTTATATCAGTTCATAGACAAGTGAAAGTGGATACTCTAAAATACGCAAGATAAGCGTGAGTGCTATGGATGGCGTTCTCGTAGGGAGACGGGAGCGGTTCCATAGTGGTGTATTGGTTGGTGAATATGTGGACTCGTGTGCGCCTCCTCAAAAGAGTTGCTTGCAGTCGTAGTTTAGGATAGCCACCGAGTCAAAGCTGGCTTGCTGGAGTTAAACCCCACCATCCCCTTTGTTGATAATGATGCATATATAGTTAGTTCTGATGTAAGTCTTGCTGGGTACATTTGTACTCATGTTTGCCTATTTTATGTTTTGCAGAGAGACTTCAGTCTCGCTAGTAGTTCCGCGTGGACTTCGATGTTTAGCTTGTTACCTCAGCTACGATCTTGTGCCCTTGGCAGGATCTGGTAGATAGTCAGGCTTCTCAGCCTTTTTCATTTATAGATGTCTGTACTCAGACATGATAGCTTCCGCTTGTGTTTTGATTTGTATGCTCTGAATGTTGGGTCATGAGACCCTTGTTTGTAATATCCCGCTCCTCGGAGCCTAATGAATACTTACTTGTGTCGTAGAGTCATGTTGTGATGCCTTGTTGTATTTGCACATATCGAGCATATTGTGTGTATGATTGAAATGCTTGGTATGTGTGGGATCTGACTATCTAGTTGTTTATTCTTAGTAGCCTCTCTTACCGGGAAATGTCTCCTAGTGATTCCACTGAGCCATGGTAGCTTGCTACTGCTCCGGAACACTTAGGCTGGCCGGCATGTGTCCTTCTTTGTTCCTGTGTCTGTCCCCTCGGGGAAATGTCACGCGATGAATACCGGAGTCCTGTTAGCCCGCTACAGCCCGGTTCACCGGAGTCCTGCTAGCCCAGTGCTACAGCCCGGATTCACTCGCTGATGACCGACACGTTCGATGTTGGGTCATGGATGCCTGTCCCTGTAGGTCTGTGCCACTTTGGGTTTACGACTAGCCATGTCAGCCCGGGCTCCTTATCATATGGATGCTAGCGACACTATCATATACGTGTGCCAAAAGGCGCAAACGGTCCCGGGAAAAGGTAAGGCGACACCCGTGGGAATACCGTGCGTGAGGCCGCAAAGTGATATGAGGTGTTACATGCTAGATCGATGTGACATTGAGTCGGGGTCCTGACACGGTCTCCCATTCATTGGCAACCAACTGGCTGGGTCGGAACAGAGAAACAACATCATGTTCACCGGGAGGCAACCGACTGGGTCGGAATGCATCAATCGGGAGCCAACCGGCTTGGACGGAACAGCCGAAACGGGTCCTGTTCATCGACGCCCCTCCCACCGGCTCGGGGTTTGGCGTACCATAAAATGGAGAAAACGACCTTCTGTTCAACCACCTACAGTCGAAACGGGGTCATGTTCATCAGGAGGGGTGTGGCATAGCACAAAATGGAGGAAACGAACTTCTCGCCAACTGCCTACGGTCGAAACTGGGTCATGTTCATTGGGAGGGGTGTGGCGTACCGTGAAACGGGACTCCACGGGCTACTGTTCATCCATCATCGACTTCCTATAGCCTCCATCAGCTACTGTTCATCATCGTCGACTTCCTCCAGCCTCCACCGACTACTACTGATCCAGCCTCCATGGGGTCCTATTCATCCACCCCCAACCGGATGGGGTGTGGCGTACCGCGACACGGCCTCCTTGGGGTCCTGTTCATCCAGCATCAACCGCATACTACCATGGGGTCCTATTCATCCCACCCCACCGGCTAGGGTGGGGCATACGAGCAGGCGGCAGCAACGCGAACTGTTCATCCACAGCCAACCAACCGGCTAGGTTAACTCACCATGTCTCGCGCAAGGGGCTCGATCGATGTGTCTCGACTCATGTCTACGTGTATCGCATGCACGGTAGCAACGAGCACTGTTCATCGAGAGGCAACCCAACACCAACCGGCTATGTGCCTGATACGTCTCTGTCATATCTATTATTTTTTATAGTTTCATGCCAATATTCTACAACTGTCACATACTTTTGGCAACATTTTATATTATTTTAGGACTAACATATTGATCCAGTGCCCAGTGCTAGTTCCTATTTTTTTTGCATGTTTTCTATTTCACAGAAAATCCATCTCAAATGAAGTCTAAACATGATAAAGTTTTATGGAGATTTTTTGGAATATATGTGGTTTTTGGGAGGAAGAATCAACGCAAACGAAGGCCCACAATGTCCATAAGGCATCATGGCGCCACAACCCCCCAGGGCGCGCGGGGTTGCCTTTTGGCCACCTTGTAAGTGGGTTGGAGTCCTTCTTCCACTACTAGGGAAAACCTTATACACAGTATCTTAGCAATAGCGCTGGACAAAACAGGTCGCTACTGCTACTTAGTAGTAGCGTTTTTAAATAAACCGCGCTACTGCTACTTTAGCAGTAGCGCGTTCTGCGAAACCGCGCTGCTGCTATATTTGTACTGGGCGCAGATGGCTAGCCCCACTTAGCAGTAGCGCGTACCACTGACCAACGCTACTGCTACGGCCCGTAGCAGTAGCGCGTTTCTATGAAACGTGCTACTACTTACTTACCTTATCCTGGAGCGGTTCACCCTCGACAGTCACTCCCTCACTCGTTCTCACCCGCGCCGAACCCGTACGTGGTCCACCGCCGCCTCCACCACCGCCGCCGCACTGCTCCTCACCGAGGTACTCCCTCCTCCCTCCTCCCCCTCCTCCTCCGGCCGCCCTCCTCCCACCGCCCCTCTCCCTCCTCGTCCGGCCGCCCCC
>NC_041388.1:161871832-161886713 GCF_002162155.2 Triticum dicoccoides
TCCTCTCTCCTCCTCCTCCCTTCCCCTCCTCCCTACTTTGTATAATGTAGTTTTCTTACTGTTTTAGTAAGTGTTTAAAATAATTAGTAAGTAAATTAATAAACTAGTTGAACTAGTTTAGTTTTAGTAAGAACTAGTTGAAGTAATAGAACTAATGTATTTTTAGTAAGAAAATTAATATAACTAGTTGAACTAGTTTATTTTTAGTTTATTTCTATTTATAGTAAGTCTATATTTAATAAGAACTATTTGAATTAATAGAACTAGTTGAACATGTCACATTTGTTGTTATTTTTTAGTTTAAGCAATTATTCCGCATCGATGTCGTTCGCTAGGGTTTTATTTATAGGGTTTTTGTTTTTGCAGAAATCAAGGAGCCCCTCCATCATCCCCGCCATCGTCCCCGTCACCGACCCCCTTCGACCTCGAGGTGAGACCAGCCAAATCTCCATGTCAATATGAGTCCTATAAGATATGATGTAGATAAAAACATGTATATCTTGTGTTGCTCAAATAGGATATGTGGTTGCCCAAGTGGCCGATCATGTTCATGTTACTCTGAGTGGCCTATGTTTTGCCGGAGTGTTGATTAATTTCCATTCCGGCAAATTTCAGGCGCTCGATGTCCTGTTTTAGCGAAGGTCATGCCGGAATTTTCCGTGAATTTTGGCATGACTTGTGCTAGAATATGTTTGAAATACCGAGTGGCCCAAATTTTCTAGAAAGATAATTAAACGATATTTCGGATTGACTTTAAGTCTGTCGAGGCCGAAGAATCCCGACTGTTGTCGTGGGGTGTAATGTCGTACTCGTTTAGGACATATATTTCATTGTACAAGTTTAGTATTTGAATTATGAACATAGGAAATGTCGTACTCGGATGACGAAAGTCTCCCGGGGGAGTGCAGCTGGTGCCATGACGACCGGGGTTTCTGCGATAGGCCTCACCTGGACGAAGATCGGCGCATCAGAATTAAGCTCGAGGAGGCCTTCGACTGTGATATGGTAAGCTATGACGCAAAGTGTTTTTCATAATTAAGCTCAACTTCTACTACTTCAACGTGTAATTTTCATCTTTTACAATTCGACTAGCTTATCCCATGCAATGCAAGACGCTATGTCTTGGAGAGGATGGGTTTTGAAGATCATGAGAGGAATGAAACAAAGAAAATTAACCTAAGGACCCATCATGGTATGGATTTTGAGGTAAATCTATACAATTCTGAGAGTGTATCCCATTTTGGTTGCCCGGGTTGGGAAGCACTTTGCAAGATGTATGATTTTCAAGAGGGTATGTTTGTCACCATGGATCTTGGTGATCCTGACATCGACCAAGACAATTTGGACATTTGGGCCCTTGTTGATACGCTTCCAATTCTACCGCTATGTGAGTTTCTCAAACATAGTTATTAACTAATTTATATTGTTCATTTCAAAATAGTTGACAACTTATTTCCATTGACAACTTATTTTCATTGTTCAAACAATGTGCGGAATATGGTAGACAGAACCTACTACACCGATGGCTCTGAGTTAACTTATCAGGAGAAAATTCATCTGGTCGCATTTTGTACTGATCTTGAGAATTACAATATCTATAATAAAACTCCTCCACATTATGGTCAATACGTGCCACTAGTGCACGTGTTGAACTACGGTAACATCCATGGAGACGCCATGGTAAGATATTTACTATTACGGCATCCGTGCATCTTTTGCATAAACTCTTTTAAAACTTAACTACATTGCTAACTACGAAGTTATTACTATGTTTTTCAACAGGAAATCCTGGATGATTGTGTGCCTCATCTGATGTATCATAAAGGTCGCCTTAATGTTTTGAACATACAACCAGGTCATCCTACGAATCTCACCTATCCATATCAGATTTCTAAAAGAGGTGGAGACATGAAAATCACAGAATGGAAAAAATGTATGGACAGTCATAAGGAGGTACTTGGAAGCAACATTGTGCGAAAGGCAAGAATTGGAGACAGGATAATCTCCATTCTCCATAATGGAGAGTCAGGGGCTATCTTGTTTTATGCTATTTTACCTAAGAGAATATAGTAGGTCCTAAGAGAATGTAGTAGGTCCTATGAGGTACAATATTTATTATGTGGTACAATGTGTTAGAGTTGATGATGAGGAGTAGTTGTGATTATGACTAGTGACTAACTTGCTATGTGATGTCTCATTGATGAAAACGATGATCATGAGGAGGTGTTATATGACAATGATGTATTATGATGATAAGTTGTTAATGATATGATGATGATGATGACGATGATGATGATGATGAAGATGATATTTATTATATCATTGGGTGAAAGAACCGCAGATTAGTTTCAAGTGGATGTCCATCCACTTGAAACTAGTCCACGGTTCTTTCACCTAGTGATGTAATAACTCATTATGATGTAAAAACAATGTCTAAATTGCTGCTGTATGAAAACTTGTATAAAGGTGTATGAAGAAAACATGAAATAAAAAGGAAATAAAATACGAAATAATAGTAGTAGCGCGGGCAGGGAGAAGCGCTACTAGTAATTACCAGTAGCGCTGTTTGTAGAAAATGCTACTACTAAGTCGATATAGCAGTAGCGTGGGTCAACCCACGCTGCTCCTAACCTTTAGCCATAGCGTCGTACCAGTAGCGCTCCATCCCGCGCTACTGATAGGCCTAAAACCCGTGCTGTTGCTAGGTTTTTTCCTAGTAGTGTTCGGTCGCAAGCAAGCTTATATCAGGAAAAAAATAATGTTAAAATTTCAGCCGGATCAGAGTTAGGGATCTCCGGGAATATAAGAAATTGTTTTCGATCAGAAACAGAGACAAAAAACTGAAGAGAAACAGAGAGAGATCCAATCTCGACGGGGCTCCTGCCCCCCGGGAGGTGGGGGTGGCAATGAGGCAGTTGTGCTGCATGAGGAGTCAAGTCCGAGGATGTACCGGGGAGGCGCGTGCGGTGCCTCCGCCAAGATCCTATTGGGGTGACAGCCACCCCAAGATGCTGTTTGTTGGGAATCGTTGCATGGAAAACAAAATTTTCTATGCACACGCAATGATCTATCCATGGAGATGCATAGCAACAAGGGGGAGAGTGTGTCTACGTACCCTCATAGACCGTAAGCGGAAGTGTTTCACAAGGTGGTTGATGTAGTCGAACTTTCTTCGTGCTCCACCGATCGAGTACCAAACGTACGACACCTCTGAGTTCTGCACACGTTCAGCTCGGTGACATCCCTCGCCTTCTTGATCCAGTAAGGTGTCGAGGTAGTAGATGAGTTCCGTCAGCACGATGGCGTGGTGACGGTGATGGTGAAGTGATCCTCGCAGGGCTTCGTCTAAGTGTTGGGGAACGTAGCATGTAATTTCAAAAAAATTCCTACGCTCATGCAAGATCTATCTAGGAGATGCATATCAACGGGAGGGGGAGAGTGTGTCCACGTACCCTCGTAGACCGAAAGCAGAAGCGTTTGACAATGCGGTTAATGTACTCGAACTTCTTCTCGTTTCGACCGATCAAGCACCAAATGTACGACACCTCCGAGTTCTGCACATGTTCGTCTCGAGGACGTCCCTCGAACTCTTGATCTAGCAAAGTGTCGAGGGAGAGTTCCGTCAGCGTGACAGTGTGGTGACGGTGATGGTGAAGTGATCCGCGCAGGGCTTCGCCTAAGCACTACGACAATATGACCAGAGGCGTAAACTGTGGAGGGGGGCGCCGCACACGGCTAACAATCGTTGTTGTGTGTTCTAGCAGTGCCCCCTCCATATATATATATATATATATATATATATATATATATGTGTGTGTGTGTGTGTGTGTGTGTGTTGGAGGGGAGGATAGGCAGCCAAGGGGCGCCCAAGTAGGAGGAATCCTACTTGGGCGCCTCCCAATTCGGCCTCCCCCCTTACCATATCCACCGGAGGGGGAAGGAAGGAGGAGGGAGGAGAGAAGGAAGGGGGAGGCCGAATCCCTTCCCTTCCTTTCACTCTTCTCCTCTTTCCTCCCCCTATTTCGGCCTACATGGGGCGCACTAGTTCCCTAGGGGCTGGTCTGTCCCCTTCTTGGCCCATTAGGCCCATGTAGTTGCCGGGGGGATGCCCGGAACCCCTTCCAGTGACCCGATATGTACCCGGTACCCCCGAAACACTTCCGGTGTCCGAATATCATTGTCCTATATATCAATATTTACCTCTCGAGCATTTCGAGACTCATCATCATGTCCATGGTCTCATCCGGGACTCTGAACAACATTCGGCCACCAAATCACATGACTCACATAATACAAAATCGTCATCAAATGTTGAACGTGCGGACCCTATGGGTTTGAGAACTATGTAGACATGACCAAGACACCTCTCCGGTCAATAACCAACAGCGGAACCTGGATGCTCATATTGGTTCCCACATATTCTACGAAGATCTTTATCGGTCGTACCGTAATGACAACATACGTTATTCCCTTTGTCATCGGTTGTTACTTGCCCGAGGTTCGATCGTCGGTATCTTCATACCTAGTTCAATCTCATTACCGGCAAGTCTCTTTACTCGTTCCGTAATACATCATCCCGCAACTAACTCATTAGTCACTCTGCTTGCAAGGCTTCTTATGATGTGTATTACTGAGAGGGCCCAGAGATACCTCTTTGATACTCAGAGTGACAAATCCTAATCTTGATCTATGCCAACCCAACAAACACCTTCGGAGATACCTGTAGAGCATCTTTATAGTCACCCAGTTACGTTGTGACATTTGATAGCACACAAGGTATTCCTCTGGTATTTGGGAGTTGCATAATCTCATGGTCGAAGGAATATGTATTTGAGATGAAGAAAGCAATAGCAATAAAACTGAACGATCAATATGCTAAGCTAACGGGTGGTTCTTGTACATCACATCATTCTCCTAATGATGTGATCTCATTCATCAAAAGACAACACATGTCTATGGTTAGGAAACTTAACCATCTTTGATTAATGAGCTAGTCTAGTAGAGGCTTACTAGGGACACAATGTTTGGTCTATGTATCCACAGATGTATCAAGTTTCCAGTTAATACAATTCTAGCATGAACAATAAACATTTATCATGATATAAGGAAATTTAAAATAACAACTTTATTATTGCCTCTAGGGCATATTTCCTTCAGTCTCCCAGTTGCACTAGAGTCAATAATCTAGTTCACATCGCCATGTGATTTAACCCCAATAGTTCAGATCTTTATGTGATTAACACCCATAGTTCACATCGCCATGTGACCAACACCCAAAGGGTTTACTAGAGTCAATAATCTAGTTCACATCGCTATGTGATTAACACCCAAAGAGTACTAAGGTGTGATCATGTTTTGCTTGTGAGATAAGTTTAGTCAACAGGTCTGCCACATTCAGATCCATATGTATTTTGCAAATTTGTATGTCTACAATACTCTGCATGGAGCTACTCTAGCAAATTGTTCCCACATTCAATACGTATCTAGATTGAGACTTAGAGTCATCTAGATTAGTGTCAAAGCTTGCATCGATGTAACTCTTTACGACGAACTCTTTATCACCTCCATAACCGACAAAAATTTCCTTAGTCCTCTTTAGGTACCTAAGGATAATTTTGACTGCTATCCAGTGATCCACTCCTAGATCACTATTGTACCCCCTTGCCAAACTCATGGCAAGGTATACAATAGGTTTGGTATACAACATGGCATACTTTATAGAACATATAGCTGAGGCATAGGGAATGACTTTCATTCTCTCTCTATCTTCTGCCGTGGTCAGGTATGGAGTCTTACTCAACTTCATACCTTACAACTCAGGAAAGAACACCTTCTTTGACTGATCCATTTTGAACCCCTTCAAAATCTTATCAAGGTATGTACTCATCGAAAGTCTTATCAAGTGTTTCGATCTATCTCTATAGATCTTGACGCCTAATATATAAGCAGCTTCACCGAGGTCTTTCATTGAAAAATTCTTATTCAAGTATCCTTTTATGCTATCCAGATATTCTACATAATTTCCAATCAACAATATGTCATCCACATATAATATCAGAAATGCTACAAAGCTCCCACTCACTTTTAAGTAAATACAGGCTTCACCATAAGTCTATATAAAAAACCATATGCTTTGATCACCTTATCAAAGTGTATATTACAACTCTGAGATTCTTGCACCAGTCTATAGATGAATCGCTGGAGCTTGCACAATTTGTTAGCACCTTTAGGATCGACAAAACCTTCTTGTTGCATCATATACAACTCTTCTTTGAGATATCCATTAAGGAACACAATTTTGACATCCATTTGCCAAATTTCATAAAATGTGGCAATTGCTAACATGATTCGGAAAGACTTAAGCATCGCTACAGGTGAGAAAGTCTCATCGTAGTCAACTCCTTGAACTTGTCAAAAACACTTTTGTGACAAGTCGAGCTTTGTAGATATCGACATTACCATCAGCGCCAGTTTTCTTCTTGAAGATCCGTTTATTCTCAATGGTTTGTCGATCATCGGGAAAGTCCACCAAAGTCCACACTTTGTTCCCATACATGGATCCTATCTCAGATTTCATGGCCTCAAGCCATCTATTGAAATCTGGGCTCATCATCGCTTCTTCAGAGTTCGTAGGTTCGCCATGGTCTAATAACATGACTTTGAGGACAGGATTACCGTACCACTCTAGTGCAGAACATGCTCGGATTGACCTACGAGGTTCGGTAGTAACTTGATATGAAGTTTCATGATCATCATCATTAGCTTCCTCTCTAGTTGGTGTAGGCAGCACGGGAACGATTTTCTGTGATGAGCTACTTTGCAATTCGAGATAAGGTACAATTACCTCATCAAGTTCTACTTTCCTCCCACTCACTTCTTTCGAGAGAAACTCCTTCTCTAGAAAGGATCCATTCTTCACAACAAAGATCGTGCCTTCGGATCTGTGGTAGAATGTGTACCCAATAGGTATCGTATGAAGACACACTTCTCCGATTTGGGTTCGAGCTTATCAGGCTGAAGCTTTTTCACATAAGCATCGCAACCCCAAACTTTAAGACACAACAACTTTTGTTCCTTGCCAAACCATAGTTCATACGGTGTCGTCTCAACGGATTTAGATGAAGGAAATATGCCCTAGAGGAAATGATAAAGTTGTTATTTATATTTCCTTATATCATGATAAATGTTTACTATTCATGCTAGAATTTTTTTAACCGGAAACTTGATACATGTGTGAATACATAGACAAAACAGAGTGTCCCTAGTATGCCTCTACTTGAATAGCTCGTTAATCAAAGATGGTTAAGTTTCCTGACCATAGACATGTGTTGTCATTTGATGAACGGGATCACATCTTTAGAGAATGATGTGATGGACAAGACCCATCCGTTAGCTTAGCATAATGATAGTTAAGTTTTATTGCTATTGCTTTCTTCATGACTTATACATATTCCTTTGACTATGATATTATGCAACTCCCGAATACCGAAGGAACACCTTGTGTGCTATCAAATGTCACAACGTAACTGGCTGATTATAAAGATGCTCTACAAGTGTCTCCAAAGGTGTTTGTTGGGTTGGCATAGATCGAGATTAGGATTTGTCACTCCGAGTATTAGAGAGGTATCTCTGGGCCCTCTCGGTAATGCACATCACGATAAGCCTTGCAAGCAGAGTGACTAATGAGTTAGTTGCGGGATGATGTATTACGGAACGAGTAAAGAGACTTGTCGGTAATGAGATTGAACTAGGTATGAAGATATCGACGATCGAATCTCGGGCAAGTAACATACCGATGACAAAGGGAATGACTTATGTTGTCATTGCGGTTTGACCGATAAAGATCATCATAGAATATGTAGGAACCAATATGAACATCCAGGTTCCGCTATTGGTTATTGACTGGAGATGTGTCTCGGTCATGTCTACATAGTTCTCAAACTCGTATGGTCCGCACGCTTAACGTTCGATGACGATTTGTATTATGAGTTATCTGTTTTGGTGACCGAAGATTGTTCGGCGTCCCGGATGAGATCATGGACATGACGAGGAGTCTCGAAATGGTTGAGAGGTAAAGATTGATATATTGGATGATGATATTTGGACACCGGAATAGTTTCGGAGTGGTTCGAGTATTTTTTGGAGTACCGGGAGGTTACCGGAACCCCCTGGGGAAGTAATGGGCCTACATGGGCCATAGGGGAGAGAGAGGGGAGCCCGCAAGGGTGGCGCCCCCCATGGGAGTCCGAATTGGACAAGGGGGAGGGGGCGCGGCCCCCTTTCCTTCTACCTCTCCCTCTCCTTCCCTTTTCCCCCTCCGAAAAAAGGAAGGGGGGCCGACTTGGACTAGGAGTCCTAGTTGGTTTCCCCTCATGGCACGCCCCCCGTGGCCGGCCTTCTCCCTCTCCTCCTTTATATACAGGGGCAGGGGGCACCCCAAAGCACAATAGTTCTTTCTTAGTCGTGTGCGGTGCCCCCTCCAAAGTTTAGTCCTCCGGTCATATTGCGGTAGTGCTTAGGCAGAGCCTGCGCGGATCACATCACCATCACCATCACCACGCCATCGTGCTGACAAAACTCTCCCTCGACACTTTTCCGGATCAAGATTTGAGGGACGTCATCGATCTGAACGTGTGCTGAACTCGGAGGTGTCGTATGTTCGGTACTTGATCGGTTGGATCATGAAGACGTTCGACTACATCAATCGTGTTAACCAAACGCTTCTGCTTTCGGTCTACGAGGGTACGTGGACACACTCTCCCCCTCTTGTTGCTATGCATCTCCTAGATAGATGTTGCGTGATCGTAGGATTTTTTTTGAAATTGCATGCTACGTTCCCCAACAGTGGCATCTGAGCCAGGTCCATGCGTAGATGATATGCATGAGTAGAACACAAAGAGTTGTGGGCGATCATAGTCATAATGCTTACCACCAATGTCTTTTTTTGATTCAGTGGTATTGTTGGATGAAGCAGCCCGAACCAACCTTACATGACAACGTTCATGAGACCGGTTCCATTGACAGACATGCAACTTGTTTTGCATAAAGGTGGCTGGCGGATGTCTGTTTCTCCAACTTTAGTTGAATCGAATTTTACTACGGCCGGTCCCTTTTGAAGGTTAAAACAGCACACTTGATGAAAAATCATTGTGGTTTTGATGCGTAGGTAAGAATGGTTCTTACTAGAAGCCCGTAGTAGCCACATAAAACTTGCAACAACAAAGTAGGGGACGTCTAACTTGTTTTTGTAGGGCATGTTGTGATGTGATATGGTCAAGACATGATGTGATATACATTATTGTATGAGATGATCATGCTTTGTAAAAGTTATCGGCAACTGGCACGAGCCTTATGGTTGTCGCTTTATTGCATGAAATGCAATCGACATGTAATTGCTTTACTTTATCACTATGCGTTTGATACGTCTCCAACGTATCTATAATTTGTTATTGTTCCATGCTATTATATTATCTGTTTTGGATGTTAATGGGCTTTATTTTACACTTTTATATTATTTTTGGGACTAACCTATTAACCGGAGGCCCAGCCCAAATTGCTGTTTTTTTGCCTATTTCAGTGTTTCGCAGAAGGAATATCAAACGGAGTCCAAACGGAATGAAACCTTCGGGAGCATGATTTTTGGAACAAACATGATCTAGAGGACTTGGAGTGGACGTCAAGCAATCAACGAGGCGGCCATGAGGCAGGGGGGCGCGCCTACCCCCTGGGCGCGCCCTCCCCCCTCGTGGCTCAACCGACCTACTTCTTCCTCCTATATATGTTCACATACCCTGAAAACATCCAGGAGCACCACGAAACCCTATTTCCACCGCCGCAACCTTCTGTACCCAAGAGATCCCATCTTGGGGCCTTTTCCAGAGCTCCGCCGGAGGGGGCATTGATCATGGAGGGCCTCTACATCAACTCCATGGCCCCTCCGATGATGTGTGAGTAGTTTACCTTAGACCTTCGGGTCCATAGCTAGTAGCTAGATGGCTTCTTCTCTCTCTTTGGATCTCAATACAAAGTTCTCCTTGATTCTCTTGGAGATCTATTCAATGTAATCTTCTTTGCAGTATGTTTGTCGAGATCCGATGAATTGTGGGTTTATGATCAAGTCTATCTATGAACAATATTTGAATCATCTCTGAATTCTTTTATGTATGATTGGTTATCTTTGCAAGTCTCTTCGAATTATCTGTTTGGTTTGGCCTACTAGATTGATCTTTCTTGCAATGGGAGAAGTGCTTAGCTTTGGGTTCAATCTTGCGGTGCTCAATCCCAGTGACAAAAAGGGAAACAACACGTATTGTATTGTTGCCATCGAGGATAAAAAGATGGGGTTTATATCATATTGCATGAGTTTATCCCTCTACATCATGTCATCTTGCTTAAGGCGTTACTCCATCCTTATGAACTTAATACTCTAGATGCATGCTGGATAGCGGTTGATGTGTGGAGTAATAGTAGTAGATGCAGGCAGGAGTCGGTCTACTTGTCATGGACGTGATGCCTATATACATGATCATGCCTAGATATTCTCATAATTATTCGCTTTTCTATCAATTGCTCGACAATAATTTGTTCACCCACCATAATACTTATGCTATCTTGAGAGAAGCCACTAGTGAAACCTATGACCATCGGGTCTATTTTCCATCATACAAGTTTCCAATCTATTTTATTTTGCAATCTTTACTTTCAACCTATATCGTAAAAATACCAAAAATATTTATCTTATTATTATCATCTCTATCAGATCTCACTCTTGCAAGTGGTCGTGAAGGGATTGACAACCCTTTATCGCGTTGGTTGCGAGGTTCTTATTTGTTTGTGTAGGTACGAGGTGACTCGCGCGTGGTCTCCTACTGGATTGATACCTTGGTTCTCAAAAACTTAGGGAAATACTTACACCGCTTTGTTGCATCACCCTTTCCTCTTCAAGGGAAAACCAACACATTCTCAAGAGGTAGCAGCGTTAGCAACAGTTGTAGAAGCAATAGTTGGCGAGACAACAATGACGCTACGATGGAGATCAAGGTGTCAAGCCGGCGACGATGGAGATCATGACGGTGCTTTGGAGATGGAGATCAAAGACAAAAGATGATGATGGACATATCATGTTGCATATTTTGATTGCATGCGATGTTTATCTTTTATGCATCTTATTTTGCTTAGTACAGCGGTAGCATTATAAGATGACCCCTCACTAAATTTCAAGGTATAAGTGTTCTCCCTGAGTATGCACCGTTGTGATAGTTCCTTGTGCCGAGAGACCACGTGAAGATCGGGTCTGATAAGCTCTATGTTCACATATAACGGGTGCAAGACAGTTTTGCACATGCAGAATACTCGGGTTAAACTTGACGAGCCTAGCATGTACAGACATGGCCTCGGAACACTGAGACCGAAAGGTCAAACGTGAATCATATAGTAGATATGATTAACATAGAGATGTTCACCACTGAAAACTACTCCATCTCACGTGATGATCGGACATGGTTTAGTTGATATGGATCACATGATCATTTAGATGACCCGAGGGATGTCTATCCAAGTGGGAGTTCTTAAGTAATATGATTAACTGAACTTAAATTTATCACGAACTTAGTACTGATAGTTTTTGCATATCTATGTTGTAGATCAATGGCCCGTGCTACCGTTCCCTTGAATTGTAATGCGTTCCTAGAGAAAGCTAAGTTGAAAGATGATGGTAGAACTACACGGACTGGATTCGGAACTTGAGGATTATCCTCATTGCTGCACAGAAGAATTACGACCTTGATGCGCCGCTAGGTGCGAGGCCTGCTGCAGGAGCAACTCCGGACGTTATGAACGTCTGGCAAGCTAAATTTGATGACTACTCGATAGTTCAGTATGCCATGCTTTACGGCTTAGAATCAAGACTTCAAAGACGTTTTGAACGTCATGGTCCATATGAGATGTTCCAGGAGTTGAAGTTAATATTTCAAGCAAATGCCTGAGTTGAGAGATATGAAGTCTCCAACAAGTTCTATAGCTGCAAGATGGAGGAGAATAGTTCTGTCAGTGAAAACATACTCAGAATGTCTGGGTACCATAACCACTTGACTCGGCTGGGAGTTAATCTTCCGGATGATAGTGTCATTAACAGAGTTCTTCAATTACTGCCACCAAGCTATAAAGGCTTTGTGATGAACTATAGTATGCAAGGGATGGAAAAGACTATTCCAGAGCTCTACGCAATGCTCAAAGCTACAGAGGTAGAAATCAAGAAGGAGCATCAAGCGTTGATGGTTAACAAGACCACTAGTTTCAAGAAAAAGGGCAAAGGAAAGAAGGGGAACTTCAAGAACAATACCAAGCAAGTTGCTGCTCCCGGGAACAAGCCCAAGTCTGGACCTAAGCCTGAAACTGAGTGCTTCTACTGCAAAGGGACTTATCACTTGAAGCGGAACTACCTGAAGTATTTGGCGGATAAGAAGGATGGCAAAGTGAAAGGTATATTTGATATACATGTTATTTATGTGTACCTTACTAATGCTCGTAGTAGCGCCTGGGTATTTGATACTGGTTCTGTTTCTTGATGTCTACTACACAACCTTATTCTTGTAGACGTTGTTGGGCCTCCAAGTGCAGAGGTTTGTAGGACAGTAGCAAATTTCCCTCAAGTGGATGACCTAAGGTTCATCAATCCGTGGGAGGCATAGGATGAAGATGGTCTCTCTCAAACAACCCTACAACCAAATAACAAAGAGTCTCTTGTGTCCCCAACACACCCAATATAATGGTAAATTGTATAGGTGCACTAGTTCGGCGAAGAGATGGTGATACAAGTGCAATATAGATGGTAGATGTGGGTTTTTGTAATATGAAAATATAAAAACAGCAAGGTAACAAGTGGTAAAAGTGAGCGTAAACGGTATTGCAAGCTAGGAAACAAGGCCTAGGATTCATACTTTCACTAGTGCAAGTTCTCTCAACAATAATAACATAATTGGAGCATATAACTATCCCTCAACATGCAACAAAGAGTCACTCCAAAGTCACTAATAGCAGAGAACAAACGAAGATATTATGGTAGGGTACGAAACCACCTCAAAGTTATCCTTTCTGATTGATCTATTCAAGAGTCCGTAGTAAAATAACATGAAGCTATTCTTTCCATTCGATCTATCATAGAGTTCATACTAGAATAACACCTTAAGACACAAATCAACCAAAACTCTAATGTCACCTAGATACTCCAATATCACCTCAAGTATCCGTGGGTATGATTATACGATATGCATCACACAATCTCAGATTCATCTATGCAACCAGCACAAAGTACTTAAAAGAGTGCCCCAAAGTTTCTACCAGAGAGTCAAGACGAAAAAGTGTGCCAACCCCTATGCATAAGTTCACGAGGTCACGGAACTCGCAAGTTGATCACCAAAACATACATCAAGTGGATCACGTGATATCCCATTGTCACCACAGATAAGCACATGCAAGACATACATCAAGTGTTCTCAAATCCTTAAATTCTCAACCCGATAAGATAACTTCAAAGGGAAAACTCAATCCATTACAAGACAGTAGAGGGGGAGAAACATCATAAGATCCAACTATAATAGCAAAGCTCGCGATACATCAAGATCATGCCACCTCAAGAACACGAGAGAGAGAGAGATCAAACACATAGCCACTGGTACATACCCTCAGCCTCGAGGGTTAACTACTCCCTCCGCATCATGGAGAGCGCCGGGATGATGAAGATGGCTACCGGAGAGGGATCCCCCCCCCTCCGGCAGGGTGCCGGAACAGGTCTAGATTGGTTTTCGGTGGCTACGGAGGCTTCTGGTGACGGAACTCCTGATCTATTGTGTTCCCCGATATTTTTAGGGTATATGGACATATATAGGCGAAAGAAGTCGGTTAGGGGAGCCACAAGGGGCCCATGAGGGTGGGGGCGTGCCTCCCTGCCTCGTGGCTTCCTCGAAGCTTCCCTGACATCTACTCCAAGTCTCCTGGATTGCTTCCGTTCCAAAAATAACTCTCCCGAAGGTTTCATTCCGTTTGGACTCCATTTGATATTCCTTTTCTTCGAAACACTAAAATAGGCAAGAAAACAACAATTTGGGCTGGGCCTCCGGTTAATAGGTTAGTCCCAAAAATAATATAAAAGTGTTTAGTAAAGCCCATAAACATCCAAAACAGATAATATAATAGCATGAATACTTCATAAATTATAGATACGTTGGAGACGTATCATTGCTCATATTTGCAACTTGAAACAGAGGCTATGGATTAAACGAAGATTGGCTAAGGACGAGGTGACGATGCGTGTCGGAAATGTTGGGGAACATAGTAATTTCAAAATTTTCCTACGCACACGCAAGATCATGGTGATGCATAGCAACGAGAGGGGAGGGTGTGATCTACGTACCCTCGTAGACCGACAGCGAAAGCGTTATGACAACGCGGTTGATGTAGTCGTACGTCTTCACGGCCCGACTGATCAAGCACCGAAACTACGGCACCTCCGAGTTCTAGCACACGTTCATCTCGATGTCGATCCCCGGACTCCGATCCAGCAAAGTGTCGGGGAAGAGTTCCGTCAGCACGACGGTTGGTGACGATCTTGATGTTCTACTGTCGCAGGGCTTCGCCTAAGCACCACTACAATATTATCGAGGACTATGGTGGAAGGGGGCACCGCAAACGGCTAAGAGAACGATCTTAGAGATCAACTTGTGTGTCTAGGGGTGCCCCCTGCCCCCGTATATAAAGGAGCCAAGGGGGGGTGTGGCCGGCCCTAGGAGGAGGCGCGCAGGAGGAGTCCTACTCCTACCGGGAGTAGGACTCCCCCCTTTCCCTACTTGGATTAGGACTTGGGGAAGAAGGAAGAGAGAGAAGA
>NC_041388.1:161887225-161894173 GCF_002162155.2 Triticum dicoccoides
GCGCGGCAGCCCCTAGGCCTCCTCTCCTCTTCCTCCACTAGGCCCATTAAGGCCCATTAGGTTACCGGGGGCTTCCGGTAACTTCCCGGTACTCCAGTAAAATGCCGATTTCACCCGGAACACTTCCGATGTCCAAACATAGGCTTCCAATATATCAATCTTTATGTCTCGACCATTTCGAGACTCCTCGTCATGTCCGTGATCACATCCGGGACTTCGAACTAACTTCGGTACATCAAAATATATAAACTCATAATGAAACTGTCATCATAATGTTAAGCGTGCGGACCCTACGGGTTCGAGAACAATGTAGACATGACCGAGACATGTCTCCGGTCAATAACCAATAGCGGAACCTGGATGCTCATATTGGCTCCCACATATTCTACGAAGATCTTTTATCGGTCAGACCGCATAACAACATACTTTGTTCCCTTTGTCATCGGTATGTTACTTGCCCGAGATTCGATCGTCGGTATCTCAATACCTAGTTCAATCTCGTTACCGGCAAGTCTCTTTACTCGTTTCATAATACATCATCTCACAACTAACTCATTAGTTGCAATGCTTGCAAGGCTTATGTGATGTGCATTACCGAGAGGGCCCAAAGATACCTCTCCGACAATCGGAGTGACAAATCCTAATCTCGAAATAAGCCAACCCAACATGTACCTTTGGAGACACCTGTAGAGCTCCTTTATAATCACCCAGTTACATTGTGACGTTTGGTAGCACACAAAGTGTTCCTCCGGCAAACGGGAGTTGCATAATCTCATAGTCATAGGAACATGTATAAGTCATGAAGAAAGCAATAGAAACATACTAAACGATCGGGTGCTAAGCTAGTGGAATGGGTCATGTCAATCACATCATTCTCCTAATAATGTGATCCCATTAATCAAATGACAAAACATGTCTATGGTTAGGAAACAAAACCATCTTTGATTAACGAGCTAGTCAAGTAGAGGCATACTAGTGACGTTTAGTTTGTCTATGTATTCACACAAGTATTATGTTTCAGGATAATACAATTCTAACATGAACAATAAATATTTATCATGATATAAGGAAATAAAATAATAACTTTATTATTGCCTCTAGGGCATATTTCCTTCAGTCTCCCACTTGCACTAGAGTCAATAATCTAGATTACACAGTAATGATTCTAACACCCATGGAGCATTGGTGCTGATCATGTTTTGCTCGTGGAAGAGGCTTAGTCAATGGGTCTGCTACATTCAGATCCGTATGTATCATGCAAATCTCTGTCTCCCACCTGGACTAGATCCCGGATGGAATTGAAGCGTCTCTTGATGTGCTTGGTTCTCTTGTGAAATCTGGATTCCTTTGCCAAGGCAATTGCACCAGTATTGTCACAAAAGATTTTCATTGGACCCGATGCACTAGGTATGACACCTATATCGGATATGAACTCCTTCATCCAGACTCCTTCGTTTGCTGCTTCCGAAGCAGCTATGTACTCCGCTTCACATGTAGATCCCGCCACAACGCTTTGTTTAGAACTGCACCAACTGACAGCTCCACCGTTTAATGTAAACATGTATCCGGTTTGCGATTTAGAATCATCCGGATCAGTGTCAAAGCTTGCATCAACTTAACCATTTACGATGAGCTCTTTGTCACGTCCATATATGAGAAACATATCCTTAGTCCTTTTCAGGTATTTAAGGATGTTCTTGACCGCTGTCCAGTGATCCACTCCTGGATTACTTTGGTACCTCCCTGCTAGACTTATAGCAAGACACACATCAGGTCTGGTACACATCATTGCTTACATGATAGAGCCTATGGCTGAAGCATAGGGAACATCTTTCATTTTCTCTCTATCTTCTGCATTGGTCGGGCATTGAGTCTTACTCAATTTCACACCTTGTAACACAGGCAAGAATCCTTTCTTTGCTTGATCCATTTTGAACTTCTTCAAAACTTTGTCAAGGTATGTGCTTTGTGAAAGTCCAATTAAGCGTCTTGATCTATCTCTATAGATCTTAATGCCCAATATATAAGCAGCTTCACCGAGGTCTTTCATTGAAAAACTCTTATTCAAGTATCCCTTTATGCTATCTAGAAATTCTATATCATTTCCGATTAGTAATATGTCATCTACATATAATATCAGAAATGCTATAGAGCTCCCACTCACTTTCTTGTAAATACAGGCTTCTCCAAAAGTCTGTACAAAACCAAATGCTTTGATCACACTATCAAAGCGTTTATTCCAACTCCGAGAGGCTTGCACCAGTCCATAAATGGATCGCTGGAGCTTGCACACTTTGTTAGATCCCTTTGGATTGACAAAACCTTCCGGCTGCATCATATACAACCCTTCTTCCAGAAATCCATTCAGGAATGCAGTTTTGACATCCATCTGCCAAATTTCATAATCATAAAATGCGGCAATTGCTAACATGATTCGGACAGACTTAAGCATCGCTACGGGTGAGAAGGTCTCATCGTAGTCAATCCCTTGAACTTGTCGAAAACCTTTTGCGACAAGTCGAGCTTTGTAGACAGTAACATTACCGTCAGCGTCAGTCTTCTTCTTGAAGATCCATTTATTCTCAATTGCTTGCCGATCTTTTGGCAAGTCAACCAAAGTCCACACTTTGTTCTCATACATGGATCCCATCTCAGATTTCATGGCTTCAAGCCGTTTTGCGGAATCTGGGCTCACCATCGCTTCTCCATAGTTCGTAGGTTCATCATGATCTAGTAGCATGACTTCCAGAACAGGATTACCGTACCACTCTGGTGCGGATCTTACTCTAGTTGATCTACGAGGTTCAGTAGTATCTTGTTCTGAAGTTTCATGATCATCATCATTAGCTTCCTCACTAATTGGTGTAGGTGTCACAGAAACCGGTTTCTGTGATGTACTAATTTCCAATAAGGGAGCAGGTATAGTTACCTCATCAAGTTCTACTTTCCTCCCACTCACTTCTTTTGAGAGAAACTCCTTCTCTAGAAAGTTTCCGAATTTAGCAACAAAAGTCTTGCCTTCGGATCTGTGATAGAAGGTGTATCCAATAGTTTCTTTTGGATATCCTATGAAAACACATTTCTCTGATTTGGGTTCGAGCTTATCAGGTTGAAGTTTTTTCACATAAGCATCGCAGCCCCAAACTTTCAGAAACGACAACTTTGGTTTCTTGCCAAACCATAGTTCATAAGGCGTCGTCTCAACGGATTTTGATGGTGCCCTATTTAACATGAATGCGACCGTTTCTAAAGCATAACCCCAAAGCGATAGCGGTAAATCAGTAAGAGACATCATAGATCGCACCATATCAAGTAAAGTACGATTACAACGTTCGGACACACCATTACGCTGTGGTGTTCCGGGTGGCGTGAGTTGCGAAACTATTCCGCATTGTTTCAAATGTACATCAAACTCGTAACTCAAATATTCTCCTCCACGATCAGATCGTAGGAATTTTATTTTCTTGTTACGATGATTTTCAACTTCACTCTGAAATTCTTTTAACTTTTCAAATGTTTCAAACTTATGTTTCATTAAGTAGATATACCCATATCTTCTTAAGTCATCTGTGAAGGTGAGAAAATAACGATATCCGCCACGAGTCTCAACATTCATTGGACCACATACATCTGTATGTATGATTTCCAACAAATCTGTTGCTCTCTCCATAGTATCGGAGAACGGTGTTTTTGTCATCTTACCCATAAGGCACGGTTCGCAAGTACCAAGTGATTCATAATCAAGTGGTTCCAAAAGTCCACCAGTATGGAGTTTCTTCATGCGCTTTACACTGATATGACCTAAACGGCAGTGCCACAAATAAGTTGCACTATCATTATCAACTCTGCATCTTTTGGCTTCAACATTATGAATGTGTGTGTCACTACTATCGAGATTTAATAAGAATAGACCATTCTTCATGGGTGCATGACCATAAAAGATTTTACACATATAAATAGAACAACCATTATTCTCTGATTTAAATGAATAACCATCTCGCATCAAACAAGATCCAGATACAATGTTCATGCTCAACGCTGGCACCAAATAACAATTATTTAGGTCTAATACTAATCCCGAAGGTAGATGTAGAGGTAGCATGCCGACCACGATCACATTGACTTTGGAACCATTTCCCACGCGCATCGTCACCTCGTCCTTAGCCAATCTTCGCTTAATCCGTAGTCCCTGTTTAGAGTTGCAAATGTTAGCAACAGAACCAATATCAAATACCCAGGTGCTACTGCGAGCATTAGTAAGGTACACATCAATAACATGTATATCGTGTATACCTTTGTTCACCTTGCCATCCTTCTTATCCGCCAAATACTTGGGGCAGTTCCGCTTCCAGTGACCAGTCTGCTTGCAGTAGAAGCACTCAGTTTCAGGCTTAGGTCCAGATTTGGGTTTCTTCTCTTGAGCAGCAACTTGCTTGCTGTTCTTTTTGAAGTTCCCCTTCTTCTTCCCTTTGCCCTTTTTCTTGAAACTAGTGGTCTTGTTGACCATCAACACTTGATGCTCCTTATTGATTTCTACCTCCGCAGCTTTCAGCATTGCGAAGAGCTCGGGAATAGTCTTATTCATCCCTTGCATATTATAGTTCATCACGAAGCTCTTGTAGCTAGGTGGTAGTGATTGGAGAATTCTGTCAATGACGCAATCATCTGGAAGATTAACTCCCAATTGAATCAAGTGATTATTATACCCAGACATTTTGAGTATATGCTCACTGACAGAACTGTTCTCCTCCATCTTGCAGCTATAGAACTTATTGGAGACTTCATATCTCTCAATCCGGGCATTTGCTTGAAATATTAACTTCAACTCCTGGAACATCTCATATGCTCCATGACGTTCAAAACGTCGTTGAAGTCCTGATTCTAAGCCGTAAAGCATGGCACACTGAACTATCGAGTAGTCATCAGCTTTGCTCTGCCAGACGTTCATAACATCTGGTGTTGCTCCAGCAGCAGGCCTGGCACCCAGCGGTGCTTCCAGGACGTAATTCTTCTGTGCAGCAATGAGGATAATCCTCAAGTTACGGACCCAGTCCGTGTAATTGCTACCATCATCTTTCAACTTTGCTTTCTCAAGGAACGCATTAAAATTCAACGGAACAACAGCACGGGCCATCTATCTACAATCAAACATAAACAAGCAAGATACTATCAGGTACTAAGTTCATGATAAATTTAAGTTCAATTAATCATGTTACTAAAGAACTCCCACTTAGATAGACATCCCTCTAATTCTCTAAGTGATCACATGATCCAAATCAACTAAACCATGTCCGATCATCACGTGAGATGGAGTAGTTTCATTGGTGAACATCACTATGTTGATCATATCTACCATATGATTCATGCTCGACCTTTCGGTCTCCGTGTTCCGAGGCCATATCTGTATATGCTTGGCTCGTCAAGTATAACCTGAGTATTCCGCGTGTGCAACTATTTTGCACCCGTTGTATTTGAACATAGAGCCTATCACACCCGATTATCACGTGGTGTCTCAGCACGAAGAACTTTCGCAACGGTGCATACTCAGGGAGAACACTTCTTGATAATTAGTGAGAAATCATCTTAAAATGCTACGGTCAATCAAAGCAAGATAAGATGTATAAAAGATAAACATCACATGCAATCAATATAAGTGATATGATATGGCCATCATCATCTTCTGCTTGTGATCTCCATCTTCGAAGCATCGTCATGATCACCATCGTCACCGGCGCGACACTTTGATCATCATCGTAGCATCGTTGTCATCTTGCCAATCTTATGCTTCCACGACTATCGCTACCGCTTAGTGATAAAGTAAAGCATTACAACGTAATTGCATTGCATACAATAAAGCGACAACCATATGGCTCCTGCCAGTTGCCGATAACTCAGTTACAAAACATGATCATCTCATACAATAAAATTTAGCATCATGTCTTGACCATATCACATCACAACATACCCTGCAAAAACAAGTTAGACGTCCTCTACTTTGTTGTTGTAAGTTTTACGTGGCTGCTACGGGCTTAGCAAGAACCGTTCTTACCTACGCATCAAAACCACAAGGATAGTTTGTCAAGTTGGTGCTGTTTTAACCTTCGCAAGGACCGGGCGTAGCCACACTTGGTTCAACTAAAGTTGGAGAAACTGACACCCGCTAGCCACCTTTGTGCAAAGCACGTCGGGAGAACCGGTCTCGCGTAAGCGTACGCGTAATGTCGGTCCGGGCCGCTTCGTCCAACAATACCGCCGAACCAAAGTATGACATGCTGGTAAGCAGTATGACTTATATCGCCCACAACTCACTTGTGTTCTACTCGTGCATATAACATCAACGCATAAAACCTAGGCTCTGATGCCACTGTTGGGGAACGTAGTAATTTCAACATTTTCCTACGCACACGCAAGATCATGGTGATGCATAGCAACGAGAGGGGAGAGTGTGATCTACGTACCCTCGTAGACCGACAGCGGAAGCGTTATGACAATGCGGTTGATGTAGTCGTACGTCTTCACGGCCCGACCGATCAAGCACCGAAACTACGGCACCTCCGAGTTCTAGCACAGGTTCAGCTCGATGACGATCCCCGGACTCCGATCTAGCAAAGTGTCGGGGAAGAGTTCCGTCAGCACGATGGCGTGGTGACGATCTTGATGTTCTACTGTCGCAGGGCTTCGCCTAAGCACCACTACAATATTATCGAGGACTATGGTGGAAGGGGGCACCACACACGGCTAAGAGAACGATCTTAGAGATCAACCTGTGTGTCTAGGGGTGCCCCCTGCCCCTGTATATAAAGGAGCCAAGGGGGGGTGCGGCCGGCCCTAGGAGGAGGCGCGCAGGAGGAGTCCTATTCCTACCGGGAGTAGGACTCCCCCCTTTCCCTAGTTGGATTAGGACTTGGGGAAGAAGGAAGAGAGGGAAGAAAGGAAAGGGGGGGCGCC
>NC_041388.1:161894404-161901293 GCF_002162155.2 Triticum dicoccoides
AGGGGCGCGCGGCAGCCCCTAGGCTTCCTCTCCTCTTCCTCCACTAGGCCCATTAAGGCCCATTAGGTTACCGGGGGGTTCCGGTAACCTCCCGGTACTCCAGTAAAATGCCGATTTCACCCGGAACACTTCTGATGTCCAAACATAGGCTTCCAATATACCAATCTTTATGTCTCGACCATTTCGAGACTCCTCGTCATGTCCGTGATCACATCCGGGACTCCGAACTAACTTTGGTACATCAAAATATATAAACTCATAATGAAATTGTCATCGTAACGTTAAGCGTGCGGACCCTATGGGTTCGAGAACAATGTAGACATGACCGAGACATGTCTCCGGTCAATAACCAATAGCGGAACCTGGATGCTCATATTGGCTCCCACATATTCTACGAAGATCTTTTATCGGTCAGACCGCATAACAACATACTTTGTTCCCTTTGTCATCGGTATGTTACTTGCCCGAGATTCGATCGTCGGTATCTCAATACCTAGTTCAATCTCGTTACCGACAAGTCTCTTTACTCGTTTCGTAATACATCATCTCACAACTAACTCATTAGTTGCAATGCTTGCAAGGCTTATGTGATGTGCATTACCGAGAGGGCCCAGAGATACCTCTCCGACAATCGGAGTGACAAATCCTAATCTCGAAATAAGCCAACCCAACATGTACCTTTGGAGACACATGTAGAGCTCCTTTATAATCACCCAGTTACGTTGTGACGTTTGGTAGCACACAAAGTGTTCCTCCAGCGAACGGGAGTTGCATAATCTCATAGTCATAGGAACATGTATAAGTCATGAAGAAAGCAATAGCAACATACTGAACGATCGGGTGCTAAGCTAATGGAATGGGTCATGTCAATCACATCATTCTCCTAATAATGTGATCCCGTTAATCAAATGACAACACATGTCTGTGCTTAGGAAACATAACCATCTTTGATTAACGAGCTAGTCAAGTAGAGGCATACTAGTGACGTTTAGTTTGTCTATGTATTCACACAAGTATTATGTTTCCGGATAATACAATTCTAGCATGAACAATAAACATTTATCATGATATAAGGAAATAGAATAATAACTTTATTATTGCCTCTAGGGCATATTTCCTTCAGGAAATGGTTCCAAGGTCGATGTGATTGCCGTCGGCACACTACCTATACATCTACCTTCGGGATTAGTTTTAGACCTGAATAATTGTTATTTCGTGCTAGCGTTGAGCATGAACATTATATCTAGATCTTGTTTGATGCGAGATGATTATTCATTTAAATCAGAGAATAATGGTTGTTCTATTTATATGAGTAATATCTTTTATGGTCATTTACCCTTGATGAGTGGTCTATTCTTGTTGAATCTCGATCGTGGTGATACACGTATTCATAATATTGATGCCAAAAGATGCAAAGTTAATAATGATAGTGCAACTTATTTGTAGCACTGCCGTTTAGGTCATATTGGTGTAAAGCGCATGAAGAAACTCCATGCAGATGGGCTTTTGGAATCACTTGATTATGAATCACTTGATGCTTGCGAACCATGCCTCATGGGCAAGATGACTAAGACTCCGTTCTCCGGAACAATGGAGCGAGCCACTGACTTATGGAAATAATACATGCTGATGTATGTGGTCTGATGAGTGTTGAGGCTCGCGGCGGGTAGCATAATTTCTAACCTTCAAAGATGATTTGAGCATATATGGGTATATCTACTTAATGAAACACAAGTCTGAAACATTTGAAAAGTTCAAAGAATTTCAGAGTGAAGTGGAAAAACATCGTAAAAAGAAAATAAAGTTTATACGATATGATCGCGGAGGCAAATATTTGAGTTATGAGTTTAGTCTTCATTTAAAACAATGTGGAATAGTTTCACAACTCATGCCACCTAGAAAACCACAGTGTAATGGTGTGTCCGAACATCGTAACCGTACTTTATTAGATATGGTGCGATCTCTGATGTCTCTTACCAATTTACCACTATCATTTTGGGGTTATGCATTAGAGACAGTTGCATTCACGTTAAATAGGGCGCCATCTAAATCCGTTGAGACGACACCGTATGAACTGTGGTTTGGCAAGAAACCTAAGCCGTCGTTTCTTAAAGTTTGGGTTGCGATGCTTGTGTGAAAAAGCTTGAACCTGAAAAGCTCGGACCCAAATCGTAGAAGTGCATATTCATAGGATACCCAAAATAAACTATTGGGAACACCTTCTATCACAGATCCAAAGGCAAGATATTTGTTGCTAAGAATGCATCCTTTCTAGAGAAGGAGTTTCTATCGAAAGAAGTGAGTGGGAAGAAGGTAGAACTTGATGAGGTAGTTGTACCTTCTCTCGAAGTGGAAAGTAGTTCATCACAGAAATCAGTTCCAGTGATGCCTACACCAATTAGTGAGGAAATTAATGATGATGATCATGAAACTTCAGATCAAGTTACTACCGAACCTTGTTGGTCAACCAGAGTACGTTCCGCACCAGAGTGTATGGTAATCCTGTTTTGGAAGTCATGTTACTAGACCATGATGAACCTACAAACTATGAGGAAGTGATGATGAGCCCAGATTCCACAAAATGGCTTGAGCCATGAAATCTGAGATGGGATCTATGTATGAGAACAAAGTTTGGACTTTGGTTGACTTGCCTGATGATCGGCAAGCCATAGAGAATAAATGGACCTTCAAGAAGAAGCCTGATACTGATGGTAATGTTACTATCTACAAAGCTCGACTTGTTCCGAAAGGTTTTCGACAAGTTCAAGGTGTTGACTATGATGAGACCTTATCACCCGTAGTGATTCTTAAGTCTGTTCGAATCATGTTACCAATTGCCACATTTTATGATTATGAATTTGGCAAATGGACGTCAAAACTGCATTCCTTAATAGATTTCTTAAAGAAGAGTTGTATGCGATGCATCCAGAAGGTTTTGTCGATCCTAAAGGTTCTAATAGAGTGTGCAAGCTCCAGCGATCCATTTATGGACTGGTGCAAGCCACTCGGAGTTGGAATATATGCTTTCATAGTGTGATCAAAGCATATGGTTTTATACAAACTTTTGGAGAAGCCTGTATTTACAAGAAAGTGAGTGGGAGCTATGTAGCATTTGTAATATTATATGTGGATGACATATTGTTGATTGGAAATAATACAGAATTTCTGGATAACATAAAAGGATACTTGAATAAGAATTTTTCAATGAAAGACCTCAGTGAAGCTGCTTATATATTGGGCATCAAGATCTATAGAGATAGATCAAGATGCTTAATTGGACTTTCACAAAGCACATACCTTGATAAAGTTTTGAAGAAGTTCAAAATGGATTAGTGAAAGAAAGGGTTCTTGACTGTGTTACAAGGTGTGAAGCTGAGTCAGACTCAATGCCCGACCATTGCAAAAGATAGAGAGATAATGAAAGTCATTCCTTATGCCTCAGCCATAGGTTCTATCATGTATGCAATGCTGTGTACTAGACCAGATGTGTGCCTTGCTATAAGTTTAGTAGGGAGGTACCAAAGTAATCCAGGAGTGGATCACCGGACAACGGTCAAGAACATCCTGAAATACCTGAAAATGACTAATGATATGTTTCTCGTTTATGGAGGTGAAAGAGCTTGTCGTAAATGGTTACGTCTGAAGGAAATATGCCCTAGAGGCAATAATAATGTTGTTACTTATATTTCCTTATACCATGATAAATTTTTATTATTCATGCTATGTTTAAGTAGAGATTACAGCAGGTAAAAGAGGGGTTACACCGCTGCATATAGGGGGGAAGAGTTGGTGATGACGGCGGTGAAGTTGTTGGTGTAGATCGTTGTCGCGATGATGGCCTCGGAGGTGTTCTGACTCCACCAGGAGAGAGGGGGAGATAGCCCCCTTATTCTTTCCCTTCTTCTTCCTTGACCCCCCCTAGATGGGAGAAGGGTTTCCCCTCTGGTCCATGGCCTCCATGGTGGCGGAGGGGTGAGAGCCCCTCCGAGATTGGATCTCTGTCTCTCTGTTTCCTTCTATTTCTGCACTCCCTGATTCTGCCCTTTCACTGTTTCTTAAATTCCCGGAGACCCGTAACTCCGAGGCTGAAATTCTGACACGATTTTTATCCGGATATTGGCATTCTTGCAGCAAAAGAAGGGCACCAACCGCCTTCCGGAGTGGACACGAGGGCCCAGGGCACGCCCTACCCCCTGGGGCGTGCCCCTCACCCTCGTGGGCCCCTCGGGCATCGTCTCGCGTTGATTGCATTTCCCAAAATTCACATATATTCCAAAAAATCCTCTGTAAGTTTTTATTCCATTTGGACTCCTTTTGATATGGATTTTTTGTGAAATAAAAAACATGCAATAAACACGAACTGGCACTGGTCACTGGATCAATATGTTAGTCCCAAAACTAGTATAAAAAGTTGCCAAAAGTATGTAAAAGTTGTAGAATATTGGCATGGAACAATAAAAAATTATAGATGCAACGGAGATGTATCATCCATCACATCATTCTCCTAATGATGTGATCCCATTCATCAAATGACAACACATGTCTATGGTTAGGAAACTTAACCATCTTTGATTAACAAGGTAGTCTAGTAGAGGCTTACTAGGGACACAGTGTTTTGTCTATGTATCCACACATGTATCAAGTTTCTGGTTAATACAATTCTAGCATGAATAATAAACATTTATCATGATATAAGGAAAATATAAAATAACAACTTTATTATTGCCTCTAGGGCATATTTCCTTCACTAAGCACCGCGAGAATATGACCGGGGGTGTAAACTATGGAGGGGGGCGCCGCACACGGCTAACAATTGATGTTGTGTGTTCTGAGAGCCTCCTCCCCACATATATATAGGTGGGAGGTGGAGGGGGCAGCCAGGGTGCGCCCCAAGTAGGCTGAATCCTACTTGGAGTCTTCCCCAATTCACCCCCTTACCATAATTGCCGAAAGGAAAAAGGGAAGAGGGGAGAAGAGAAGGAAGGGGGGCCGAACCCCCTCTTCTCCTTCTCCTATTCGGCCTCCTACCATAGGGAGGGGCGCCACCCCTTGTGGGCTGGTGTGCTCCCCTCTCATGGCCCATATGGCTCATATGTTCTTCCTGGGGGTTCCGGTAACCCCTCCGGCACTTCGACAAATACCAGATACACTCCGGAACACTTCTGGTGTCCGAATACTATCATCCTATATATCAATCTTTCCCTCTAGACCATTTTGAGACTCCTTGTCATGTCCGTGATCTCATCCGGGACTTCGAACAACGTTCGCTCACCAAATCACATAACTCATATAATACAATATCGTCATCGAACGTTAATCATGCGGAGCCTACGGGTTTGAGAACTATGAAGAAATGACCGAGACACCTCTCCGGTCAATAACCAACAACAGAACCTAGATGCTCATATTGTCTCCTACATATTCTATGAAGATCTTTATCGGTCGAACCATTATGACAACATACGTTATTCCCTTTGTCCATCGGTATGTTACTTGCCCAAGATTCGATCGTCGGTATCTTCATACCTAGTTCAATCCCGTTACCGGCAAGTCCCTTTACTCGTTCCGTAATACATCATCTTGCAACTAGCCCATTAGTCACTTTGCTTGCAAGGCTTCTTATGATGTGTATTACCGAGAGGGCCCAGAGATACCTCTCTGATACTCGAAGTGACAAATCCAAATCTCGATCTATGCCAACTCAACAAAAACCTTCAGAGATACCTATAGAGCATCTTTATAATCACCAAGTTATGTTGTGATGTTTCATAGCACACAAGGCATTCCTCCGGTATCTAGGAGTTGCATAGTCTCATAGTTGAAGGAATAAGTATTTGACATGAAGAAAGCAATAGCAATAAAAGTGAACGATCAGTATGCTAAGCTAACGGATGTGTATTGCCCATCACATCATTCTCCTAATGATGTGATCCCGTTATCAAATGACAACTCATGTCCATGGTTAGGAAACCTTAACCATCTATGATCAACGAGCTAGTCAAGTAGAGGCTCACTAGGGACACAATGTTTGTCTATGTATTCACACATGTATTTAGGTTTCCGATCAATACAATTCTAGCATGAATAATAAACATTTATCATGAATAAGGAAATATAAAATAACAACTTTATTATTTCCTCTAGGGCATATTTCCTTCAGCAGAATGTCATAACAATATATTTATAATGATTGTTGCCCGAAGTAGAAGGCTATTGTTTGTAGTTATATTAGTTTATTTCCTCTATCTACAATGACACGGTTTATTGTGTGTCAAAGAGGAAGGGAAAATAAATAAATTTCTAGGTGTTATGTGACTTACCTTTTAAAAGGAAGAACTTCAATCTCTGTATTCTTCACTATTTGCTTCACTGAACCATTGTAGCCATAATAAGAAAGTCCATCATGGAGTATATATAACCTCATTTTTCTATTATTCTTCAAATCTATGTACCCCTAATAAGATGTCCTTCTATTTTAGATGTTGAGATAATGATTTTTCCCTAAAGTATATGCGGTACTTTGGGATGAACCCAAATATCTCATTTTCCTTCAAATAAATTATCCCCAAAAATATTCTTTTCGAGTAAACATTTTATCGTAGGCATGTTTCAACTGCTAACCAAACCCGGTCACCATCACATGTTTAGTCCATGGATTTTGCCAGTGTCACAATATTGACATAATTGACACATGTGAGCCATCTTTAATCTACGAGATGGCCAAATGAAAAAGATTGTTTGGAGTTGAACAAGATTCTCATTATAGTTGTGCAAGGTAGGGGGAGAAACACATAGATTGGAGGAGAGTGGGAGGAAGGAAGCAAATTTTCACACATTTGTCTATAACATGACGAATGTGAAGTATCATCCCATGTGGATAGTCAATGAC
>NC_041388.1:161901563-161907299 GCF_002162155.2 Triticum dicoccoides
TGAACTCAGATTCATTTACTTCTGCATTTACCCATGGTTTGATGGATCGAGAAATTTAGTGACATTGATTGCAATGAGGAATAACCATCAGATATATTTTTTAGTAGAACAAGATTATGATGAACCAGTGAGATTTTTAAAATGCCTGTGACAACACACGGACATTCTACTAGTTATTGCAAGTTTTTTTGACAAAGTAAGACTTTATTTCTTAGATAATCACGAGGTTGTTTACAATAAGGTGAGAAATAAAGTCTGGGATAGCCTTTTCCCAAACCTCAGAGGATCTCTTAGACAAAGATGCTTTAGCTATACAATCAACTACACCATTAGCTTCCAGTGGGAATTTAGTTACTTCATACTGAGTGAAGTCCAAGCCCATCTCCTTACACTCCAACAGAGTTGCCGAATCCTGCCCAAGAAAAGGTTCAAGTTAAGAGCGTCAATTGCCTAAGAGCTGCCAGACTCAATGTGTAAGCTGTTGCATCCAATTTTGGCTGCTAGGTAAAATCCATTACGAATAGCTATCATCTCTGCCGCATCCACTGACACCGTATGTGGTATAAACCAAGCAGCCGCAACAATAAACTCGCCACACTACAGGAATCAGGCACTTTGGCTGACGGCAAAGGCATGGATTGCTGATGGCAAAGACCTTTGCCGTCAGCCAGCAAACGGCAAAAGGTCTGGCTGAATAGGCTATGGCAAAGTCCTCTTTGCCATCTGCTGGCTGACGGCAAAGCTGCAAAGGGCTTTGCCGTATGCTGATCGACGGCACAGAGCCTGGACGACACACATGGTAGTTCAGGTCCGTTAAGTGGTTAACGTCGTTCTTTGCCGTCAGCCAACAGATGGAGAAGGCCTTTGCATCGTTGTCATTAGCCAGCGGACGACAATGATGCAAAGGCCTTTGCTGTCTGTTGGCTGACGGCAAATCTGCCAAATAGGCCTGCCCCTACACCCCAGGTTGCACAGGTAGCTGCCACATGGAATCTTTGCCGTCTGCTGGCGGACGACAAAGACCTTTGTCATTAGCCAGCTAACGACAAAGTGGCTATATAGCCCCTGTTTTCCTATTTTTTTCCTAAATTCATTCAATTTGACAGAATTTCACACACACACATACACACACACACATTTCAACACAATTTCAACAATCATACCAACAATAAGTTTCCAACAACATATACACGTTTCCAACAACATGAACATTTATATACAAGTTTCCAACAACATTTCCAACAAGTTTGCAACAAGTTTCCATAAATAAAAAGGAAGCACAAGCACAAGTAAAAGTTTGAACAAGTTTCCATCAATGCTAGCTGCTTCCTCATCTCAAGCAAATCTGCAAATTAGGAAAGATGAAAGTTAGAAGAAGAAGACTAGCTAGAAAAAAAGAAGAAGAAGAAGAAGAAAACTACTTTCTTCTTCTTCTTCCTTCTTCTTCTTCTTCGAACTAAAGTAGGTAAGAATGCCATTTTTTAGCTAAGGTAGGTAAAAATGCTAAGTGTGTAGGTCATTTTAGAGCTAAGCTAGGTAAATAGGTCATTTTTGAGCTAACCTACGTAGTTATGCCATTTTTTAGCTAACTAAGCATATTTATTCATTTGTAGGACAAAATGGTAAGTGTAGGTCATTTTAGAGCTATCCTAGTTAAAATCGGTCATTTTGGAGCTAAGTAAGGCTATTTTGTCATTTTGGAGGAAAATAAACTAATTATATGATAGTTTGGAGCTAAACCAAGGTTATTATGCCATTTTTTACCTAAGTGCGCTAATTATGTCATAAATGAAGTAGCTAAGCTAATTAGAGATCATTATTGAGCTATCCTAGGTTGTTATGCCATTTTTACCTAAGTGCGCTAATTATATCATAAATGAAGTAGCTAAGCTAATTATAGATCGTTATTGAGCTATCCTAGGTTGTTCTACCATTTTTTTTACCTAAGTGAGCTAATTATGTAATAAATGAACTAGCTAAGCTAGCTATAGATCATCATTGAGCTATCCTAGGTTGTTATGCCATTTTCTAGCTAACAAAGCATGTCTTAAGCAAAACTCTTGGGAAAACTTACCATGATCCGGGAGGTGAAGGACCGGTCGGGGTTGTGCCACTACGAGACGGAGAAGGACCGGTTGATCCTTTGTGGGAGGCGTGCTGCACGAAAGATCATTTGCAATGTTTAGTTAGTATGATGCAACTGAAATGTCAATACTAGTAACTAATGACCATTCAAATGAAACTCACCATGTCTGCTATAGCAATCTGGGGCATCAGTGGAGGGGTCTGGCCGGTTTTCTCGCACACGGACTGCACATTTTGTTTTCATGAGTCAGTCATATTAGTTAGTAATGAAACGAACATTACGTGCATGATTTGGCTAGTATGCGGGAGAAACTTACCACGAGGAGTTTGTATAGGGCCCGGTGACCCGCGTCGTTCCGGTTCCTCTCCGCCTCCAACAGATTAACCGTCCTCTCCTCCATCTCCCTCACCTTCTCCTCCGCCTGCCTGTTTGCCTCCGCCACAAGCTCCTTGGCCCTAGCCTCGATAGCTAGCTCCATTGGCCGTGGTCGAGGCCTCATCTCGGGAAGAGACTTCGTCTGGCGCTTCTTGATCTCCGGGAGACTTCTAGGACAATGTATGAGTCCATCCCCAATGGCTACTGAGCCATGTTTCCTCCCATCACCAGATAGCATCACGAGCTCAAGATCAAAAGGACTCTGGCTCGGGTTAAACTCCTTACCTTTCATATTCTTCCCCCAGTCCCTGTACCTCACAAGCTTGTCATGGGAGGAGATGTGGTGAAGCTCTCTGGATGATCGAGGTCATCCTCCGAGAATGCATTGGCCTTCTTGTACGACGCACTATGGGCCATGGCATAGAGGTCGTACAGCGGCGACACCTCCTTGTTGTGTCGCACCTGAAAGAGAGGAACGGGGTAAATTAGTAATTAAAGCAAGCATGAAGAATAAAATTGCATGAATCGTTAAGGGCTCGAACAACATACCCAGTGATCTCCGTACTCAAACAGGTTGGGGCTCCCTTGATGGTGCGGCACACCTTGCATCTGGGCATACTTGTCCCTGTTCTTGTTGTGGACGGCTAGCCATTGGGGAGAGCACCACTCATCCACCAACCTCTCCCAACAGTACATCTTATCCACACACCATCTCAGGGGCACCTAAGTTAGACAAAGAGAAATTTCAGCGCTACGCCTACGAATCAAATCAAGGAAACTAGTACAAGGCCTTAAGAGTAGGTAATTACCTTTATGTACTTGTCCTTACTTAGATAGTTGGCACGACACTTCTTTTTCTCACTCCTGATGTTAGTCGAGGCGAAGTAGTCTCGGATAGCCTGCACCCGAGCCTCGTGTTGTGTGTTCTGAAGTAGGCGCTTGCACTCTGCTTCGAGAACCATAGCCACGTCTGCCTCATGTTCCTCAAGACACCTATAGAAGGTCTACAATCAAACAAGATAACACTAATCATTAGTACAATCACTAGGTACTGTTGATTTTTAATTCTGTAAAGGAGAAATTACCCAAAACCGACGTCTCACAATGTCGGCCACTGTCTCGCACACGACACCGTCGACCATCTCCCCCGGCGGGGCCGGGGCAGCCTCATACAGCTCACAGGTCAGTGCTAGCTATGGAAGCTCACCCTCATCGGGCAACGTGACCCACATCGGGAAGTGGTGCCAGACTAGAGTACCAAGGACCTGGTTGGGCCTGCGGACACTATCTGCGTGTATCCAGCCCCTGCAGTATGACAAGGCCAACACATTAGATATTAATTTGAACAAACATGAAGGCAAAAGGTTAAAAAAGAGCAAATGCACTTACTTCTCCCCTTTAAGCTGAATCAACCACCTATGGTTGCGGGTCACCGGCATGGACGGTAGCTTAGTATCACCATGCTGGTAGACCTTCTTGCCCTCCTCAACCAGCTCGCCCTCGCTGTAGCTATCCTCAGATAAGGTGTCCTCAACACCATCAACATGGTTGCTAGTCTCCGGAGTCACGTTTGAGGAAGATTGTGGGACCTTAGTCTCCTGGGAGGAAGACTGTGGGACCCGAGTCTCCTAGGAGGAACACACTGGGACCCGAGGCTCGGCGACCAGAGGCTCGTCGACCAGAGGCTCGTGGACTGGAGTCCGACACGAGTCCACCTAAGATGGAGCACTCCGGTGGTCCGGAGCCTCCGCGGGGGGTGGCGGCGAGGAAGGCAGAATAACCTTCCTACCTCTTTGTCGGATTACGGGTTCCGGCAAACCCTTGAGGTTCAAACACTGGGGTGTGCGCAAATATATCTCTCCCCCTAGCTCACGCTCTCGCAACGATCTCAAAGCCTAACTCGCCGAACCCAAGGAACAAAGGGCACAAGAGTTTATACTGGTTTGGGCCACCATTGCGGTGTAATACCCTACTCTAGTGTGGTGTGGTGGATTGCCTTATAGGCCGGGGATGAACAAGTACAAGGGAAGAACAACCTCCTGAGGAGAGGTGTTCTTGAGCTCGATGAGCTTGTGTGGCTGGGGATGATCTGAGTGATCCGTCTCCAGATGAGCTTCTCCCGTCTACGGTGGTGGCTAGCCCTGTTTATAGAGGCTCGGGTCCTCTCCCCAAATATTAGGCAGGAAGGGATCCCACAACGGCCAATTCAAAGGGGGACAACGAGTACAAGTTATCCTGACAAAAGGTGGTCTTCGCCTGCCAAAGGCTCTGGTGGTGACGCCGTCATGGGCTCCGTGGCGACCTCCGTCTTGCCGCCCTGCTGGTCTTGGTCTCATTGCGCCGATATGGAAACATTTGCCTGACGCCTCGGGACTCCTCGCGTGCGCCTGCCTCTTTAGCACCAAAGAGGAAACTGGCACCCTACGCCCGTTGGCGCCCGCCTGGCCTTGGTCTTCATGGATCACGTCATGGGAACCTCACGAGGTACCCCTTGCCTTGATCTCTCTGCTCCTCACGAGCCGGCCTAGTGAGGCTGCCCCTGAGGAGGTCTTGTGTCGTCCGCCTCACGAGGGTCTTGAGCGTTGGTTGATGAAGATGGGCCGTACCAGGCCGCTGGTGGGGCCACGCCCTGGGCCGCAGGCAGGCAAGTCTGGGTACCCCCATTCCCAGGACGCCGACACTCTCCCAGCGCCCCATCCACCTCTACCAGCTGCACCCCTCTTCTTCCCCCGACCTCCTCTCCCAGCCGAAGAAGAAGCGCCCGCCGAAGGTGCTAGGGGTGTATGCATGCTGTCTACCAGCGCTCTCCGAAGGTTCTGGGGTGCAATAACAACACCCCTCCCACGCCGAGGTAGGAGGATCGGAGCGCTCTCGACCCAAGCCCACCATCTGTCAACACCTGCAATGACAAAGAGTAAATGAAATTAGTACAACATAAACATAATAAAAAATTAGTGTGTATCATCATCATGAACATAATAAAAAATTGAATACCTAATAACATAAACTAATTAATATCGGTGTGTCAGTGTCGGGGGTGTCGTGTCGGGATCTCGGGGTGTCATGTCGGGGTTCCGGGTGTCGGTGGTGTCGTGTCGGGGTGCTGTGTCGGGGTCGGGGTGCCCCTCGGCAACCCTCGACCATCGGCAACCCTCGAGGGTCGGGGTGTCATGTCGGGGGTTGGGGTGTCGGTGGTGTCGTGTCAAGGGTCGAGGGGTCGGTGTGTCGGGGTGTCAGGGTGTCGTGTCGAGGGTCGAGGGTCGGGGTGTCGTGTC
>NC_041388.1:161907555-161908190 GCF_002162155.2 Triticum dicoccoides
TCGAGGGGTCGGGGTGTCGTGTCGAGGGTCGAGAGGTCGGGGTGTCGGGGTCAGGGGGTCGGGGTGTCGGGGTCGGGATGGCAAATCCTTGACCCCTCGGCGACCCTCGACCCTTGACCCTCGACATGACACCCCGACCCCTCGACCCTCGACACGAGACCCCGACACCTCTTCTTCCTCCTCTTCTTCTTTTACTTCTTTTTTTCCATCTTTCTTGTTTATTCTTAAAAAAACTACCTAAACTAATTGAACTAAATAACCTAAACTAATTAGACCTAAACTAACTAAACTAAAAAACCTAAACTAATTAAACTAAATAACCTAGACTAGTTAAACCTAAACTAACTAAACTAGAAAACCTAAACCAATTAAACCTAAACTAATTAAACCTAAACTAATTAAACTAAATAACCTAAACTAATTAAACTAAATAACCTCAACAAATTAAACCTAAACTAATTAAACTAAAAAACCTAAACTAATTAAACTAAATAACCTAAACAAATTAAACCTAAACCTAAACTAAAAAACAGAAAGAAAAAAACAGGAGATGGGTTGGCAGGGGCTCACCGTGGGGGAGGGGGCGGCGGCGATGGGTCGGGGAGGGCGCGGCAACAGGCGGCGCTCCACGGGGG
>NC_041388.1:161908200-161909548 GCF_002162155.2 Triticum dicoccoides
GGCGACCGGGTGGGGGCGGGGGGTGACGGGGCGGCGACGGAGAGGTGGTGGGCCGGTGGGGCGACGGGGCCGTGGGACGACGGGGCGGCGGCGGTGCTCGTCGAGCGGAGAGGAGAGGAGAGGAGAAAGAGATAGGGCGACGGCGGGGGCGCGGGCCGTTAACTTATTTTGAAGCTTTGTAGTCCGTATCGTCTTTGCCGTCTGCAAGCTGAGGGCAACGGACACTTTGTCGTCCGCTGGCAGACGACAAAGAGGGGGCCCATTAGGGCTTGCCAGCCATTGGGCCTGTAACACCCTCGATGCGACTATATCTCCCACGTGTCGAGGCACGACTTAGAGGCATAATCGCATTCAAGGCATATGTCGCAAGTTAGGCAATCATCACAACATCCCATGTGATATAGATAATAAAAGGGGAGATAACATAGTTGGCTTACACTCGCCACGTCAATCAAGTACATAAATAACATTACATCATCCAAACACTCATGGCACGACTACGGCGCCAAAATAAAAGATAACCCAACATGCGACACGGTCCCCATCACCCCAACTGGGCACCACTACTGATCATCAGGGAAAGACACATAGTATCGTTGAGAGTCCTCGTCGAACTCCCACTTGAGCTCAAGCGCGTCACCTGGAGCAGAATCATCAAGCCCTGCACCTGGATTTAATAGTAATCTGTGAGCCATAGGGACTCAGCAATCTCGCACCCTCGCGATCAAGACTATTTAAGCTTATAGGTAAGGCAAGGTAAATATGTGTGGAGCTGCAGCAAGCGACTAGCATATATGGTGGCTATCCTGTTCGCAAAAGAGAGCGAGAAGAGGAGGCAAAGCACGGGCGCATAACCAAAGAGGGCAACCTGCGACAAGCAATACTCCAACACCGTGTCCACTTCCCGGACTCCGCCGAGAAGAGGCCATCACGGTAGCTCACACTTTTGATTCATTTTAATTAAGTTATGGTTCAAGTTATCTACAACCGGACATTAACAAATTCCCATCTGCCCATAACTACGGGCACGGCTTTCAAAAATTCAAATCCCTGCAGGGCAGTCCCAACTTAGCCCATGACAAGCTCTCACGGTCAACGAAGGAATAGACCTCCTCCCGAGACGTTCCGATCAGACTCGGTACCTTGGTTCTTCAAGACACTTCGACAGGTTAAAACAAGACCAGCAACACCGCCCGAATGTGCCGACAAATCCCGATAGGAGCTGCACATATCTCGTTCTCAGGGCACACTCAGATGATCTCTCCATACAACTAAAACCAAACCTCGAGTTTCCCCGAGGGGGCGCTGCACAGGACTCTAGTTCGGACCAACACTCAGAGGAGCACTG
>NC_041388.1:161910043-161912355 GCF_002162155.2 Triticum dicoccoides
AATGGTAAAACCAAGGTTGGGCATTGCTGGAAAAGCTTTAATCAAGGCGAACTATCAAGGGGTTCCCATTATAACCCAACCGCGTAAGGAACGCAAAATCCGGGAACATAACACCGATATGACGGAAACTAGGGCGGCAAGAGTGGAACAAAACACTAGGCGAGAGGCCGAGCCTTCCACCCTTTACCAAGTATATAGATGCATTAATATAACATGGCAAAATAATGATATCCCAACCAGTAAAATAATGTTCCAACAAGGAACGGTCTCCAATCTTCACCTGCAACTAGCAACGCTATAAGACGGGCTGAGCAAAGCGGTAACATAGCCAATCAACGGTTTGCTAGGACATGGTGGGTTAGAGGTTTGACATGGCAATTTGGGAGGCTTGAAAACAAGTGGTAGGCATCATAGCATTGGCATAGCAAAAGAGCGAGCATCTAGCAAAGCAAAGATAGTAGTGATTTCGAGGGTATGATCATCTTGCCTGCAATGTTGTCAGAGTTGACTGGATCCTCAAAAGCAAACTAAACGGGCTCCTCATTAGCGAACTCGTCTCCCGGCTCTACCCAAACAAGACAAACAAGCAACAAGGACACAATCAACCACGTGCAAGGATCAAAAATATGATGCAAACATGGTATGCTATGCGGGATGCATATGCAAGATGTGACAAGGAATGCATGAACCTGGCCTCAACATGGAAATCCAAGTGTGGCACTAGAAGGATGAGATGAAATCGCTTGAAAACGATATAAAGAACGTCGGAATCGGAGTTACGGTTTGGAAATGGCAAGCGATTCAAATATGGCCACGTTCTGTGATTTACAGCAAGTAGCCATCTAAATGCAACAAGATGAACATGCTACAGCACCCAAACATGACAACAAAATACATGGCAGAGATGCATTGAAGATGCTTAACAAAAGTCTAGCACTGAGCTACAGCCAATTCATCCATTAACAGGTTCAAACAAGCATGGCAAAAATGCATATGGTAAACAGATCTCAAACTTAGTGAAATTAACACTTGTCTGGAATTTCAGATCAGATAGCACTATTCGGAGCAACAAAACTACATGCTACAAGACCTGAACATGGCAAAGTAAAGCATGGCATGGAGCTACTCAAATATGTTAACAAAATCCCCTTAGTGACCTTGAGCCAAAAGGGGTCAGAAAATACATTTGTAAGCATGTGAACATGGCAAAAACATAATCAGTTCTCAGACTTAGTGAAAACTTGAGCATGCTGAAAACAGATATCAAGTAGGCATATTTACGAGCTCTATGCACTGACTACGGTGCAAATCATGACCAACTAAGCATACATCCATCAAGAATACACAAAATGCAAGCTAGACATGGCAAGAACAATAGCATTGCATGCACGGATCAACTACAACATCATCGGCAAAATCGCTAACAAGTAGACAATCTGCCCAGATTCACGAAATAGCAAAAGTAGAGATCGATTGACTCAAGCTAGGGTGCTCCATAATTGCAAACAAAGACATGGATGGATAGAGCACTACAAGATTAACAAAACAACCTTACTGATCATCCTCCAAATAGGCACGGATCACTAGGAAACAACATGAACATATGGCCATATGAGATAAACAGCTCAAGGACTTAGTGGAAATGCTAAGTCCCTGAAATCAGCATTACCAAGTGCCTCACTTTGCAAGCTTGTGCTAGTCACCACACACATCACAAAAATACATGGGTTGCACCTCTCGAAAGATGGCAAAACCCTTAACAAAACATATGTAGAGCTCATGGGCATATCAAGCACACATCAATCATGGCAAAAATGACAAATATCTAAATGGAGTAGCAGATCTGACAATTATCTCAAGTAGCCCTCTTCTAACAGCATTTAGGGCATCAAGATGCACTCAAATGAAAATGATGCAATGGAATGAAATTATGTACTCTCTGAGACGAACATTTTGATATGCTATATGCCCAAAATGGAGCTACGGATGCAAAGTTATAGCACGATGAACAAGAGCATATGAACTAGCATTTCGGGAGAAAGTCAACCCTGAGATTTAAACTCAGATCCAGATCCGGGGCTTCAAGCGAACTGAGGATCGCCGGGATTCCTGTAGCAGCCAAAGAAGTCGTCGGACTTGGCGGTTGGGGCGCCGGATCTTGGAGAGGCGGCCGGATGGCGCGGATCCGGCCACCGGAGCGGCGGACGGCGGGTGGCGGCGGTTGATGGCGCCGGCCTCGGTAGGCGCGGCGGGCGCGGGCGCCGGCGAGCGGCCAGGCGAGTGCCGGCGGAACATAAGGCGGCGGCCGCGGC